>NC_088980.1:149060368-149210368 GCF_963932015.1 Anas acuta
TCAGTGTGAAAAAATAGGAATTGAACCCCAGCTTCTACCTCCTGTGTGGACTCTGAATCCACTGAGTAAAGTGGTGGTAGCACCTGGCAGTGGCATTTTTTAAAATATTCATTGAATTCATTTTTTTTTCCCTTTAAATGAAGACAAAATAGAAGTTCTTTTTTTTTTTTTTTTTCTCTTTTCTTTTTCATTTAACCAGGAAAATCTGTAAATCCTTCTTATTAGTTCATGGAGCTACACTAGGTTTTGTTCCCAAACTTGAGAAGTCAGTAATTTGCGTGTCCCCTGACTTGTAATTGTTAGAGAAATATCAGGGGAAGGTAAGATAAATTTGCTCCTGTCTAATGTGAAGATCAAAAAGCAATGGTTGGAAATATAATATTAGCAATTTTGGAATTGCTTTCTAATTGTCTGTTGATGATATAAGATCAAATATAATCCATCTATGAATGAAAAGTCTTTTTCTTTTCCCCCCTTTTACTGGTAGATACAGAAATTCCACATGAAAGCTGTCAGGTTTGTGAACATGGGGAGCAGACTTTTCAAGTAAAGGCTCTTTCTGAACTCTTGCTTTTCAGAGTATTGCTGGTGTTTAACAATGAGTTGTTGGATTTACTTCAAACCCCTTAGCAGAAAGATCTCTCCTGGCCATACACCAGAGTACCTGAAATTTCAGGCTTTCAGGAGGTGTTCTGCCTCTATTGTCTGATCAAAGTCGGGGTAAGAGGTCCACAATCAGATTTATTATGAACAATGCCTAACAGGTTATATTGTAAGCCCCTTAGAATTTTAGCATTCTACTTTTTTTTTTTTTTTGTCTTAGGATGAGTTTCAATTCATGCCAAAAATTGCCCTGCCAGCACTGAGGCTCCTGTTTCATTGCTTTATTAGGTCTTGAGCTACATGATTAGCCCGAGGGATAGATCCACAAATAACAGCTGCTCAGCTGGGGTGTTTCCTTAATCCATGCCTCTCCCTTTCAGAATCAAAGACATACAGAGGTATAAGAAAATTATCTCTATCCTACAGAGCTTTACAGAGTGAGTGGGAAGGAGAGTAAATGGGCATGTCTCTACTGGAAATCTTGTAGAGGCTAAGAGGAGGCAACTGCACTTCACTGATGGAAATACTCTCTGTTGACACATTTAAGCTAAATTAATTTTTCATCTTTTATGCAGCAAACTAAGATCTAAACTGTCTGGGGCATAGGAACAAGTGAGCCCAGAAAGATAGCTATAACCAAGCTGCTGTGTGAGCAGCACCATGGAAGTGCTGAGGGTGTTTTTAGTGCTAATTATTGATCATAATAAAACTTATTTATCTTCTTACTTAAGAAATCCTGTGGATATGCTGTTTTCATCCATTCCCACCTCGTCTTCAATAGTTTTCTTCATTTCTCTATATATGTATATTGAAATTCAGGAAATTGTACAAAATATGGAACTTGATTGATGTTTTATTTGCATTGAGGTAAATACCAATAGTTCCACTGAGATAATTGACCAAAACCTCAATTGGTGAAATTACTCTGAAGTTATTGGTTGCAATAGAATATTGTTTATTTATATTAATTAAAAAAAAAAACAAAAACTGGTTAACTGAAGTTAAAATGGTCCAAAATTAAAGGAAATCAGAACAGAAGCAGGGTTCATTTACTGATTTAATACCTGTTTTGTTTTTTTGATAGACTGTTGTCTGGAATAATTGAACGAGTCTCTTATAGCCAACTAAGAAAAATCCGATGAAAAGAAGTGCATTTCTTAGCTGTAACAAACCTAAGTCCTTTAATATAAAGACATTTCATCTCTGTCTGAAAACTTTAAGATGTGCTTAGGATAAATTTTGAGATGATAGGAATTATTGTGCTAGTTGCAGAAAGAGTTTCTGTCCCTTTACCAGCCTGAGTTCTTAAAGCAGACCCATAGGGTAAGTAGGCATGTATTAAATCAGAAAAACAAAATAAAAAGGAAGAAAAACATTTCTCTTAATTCTTGGCCTATTGGACTCAAGTGTACCCTCCATGCACACAAGTGTGCTTTTGCATGTGTGGAGCTCAAGAGAAGGCTGAAAGAGCTGATGCAAGATGAATGGTTCCCATAAGAGCAACATGCCCAGTACTTTCTTGCAATTTTAAAGCATCTCTCTCCTCCAAATAAATTATTGTAGTTATTGGCCCCTCATTACTCTAGAGATCTTTGAGATTTTTTATTCATTTATTTATTTATTTTCCCTGAAAGGATTTGAAATAAAATATACCAGTGCCAGTGACATAAATAGTGTTTTATTTCTGCTAGTCGTGCAGACCACCACTTTAGGGAGAGGGAAGCAGCATTCTGCCCTTCCTTTTGACTCATGCAGAGAATATCTGACTAGTTTCCCATTGGGACCTCACTTTGTATAGCTATAAAAGTGGTGAAATTGCAGAGGTTGATTTCAGAGAATTATTTGAAGCTTGGCATAGGTCTAAGTCAGAACATACCTTCTGTCAGCTAGAAGAGGTCTGGGTAGGAATCAACACCAATATGAAAAGTCTGAGGCAAGTCTGTAGCATTCATAAAAAACAACTATAGAAGTTCACAGACATGAAGGGAGGCTGTGTGCCTGCTAATATGTCTTCTTTTTACTCATTATCCTAACTGTTTTGATAAAGGATGTAGCTTCTGCCTGTGAAACTTTCAGTATCACCTGTCTAGAGCTGCTTTCATGTCAGATACACAGGTTAAGATTTTCTTCCCCCGAAGGTGCTACAATTTAACTGCTGACTGCTATATTTTACCTTTTCTCTGTACTTTCTGCTGTTATGCATTGGTAGTCAGGTTGTTTTTTTATTATGTCCCTGTCTCAAGGAGCAAATTCAGTGCTTGCCTATTTGTCTTCTGGTGCCCCATTACTGTGGTTGTCACAGCTTGATGCCTGACTCTGTGTGGTACTCATTGTGCTAATTGCTTCTCCTCTGCATAAAAGGAGAACTTCAGGTAACTCAGTGCTGCCTCAGAGATGGAAACATTAAGAAGAGCTAAGGTTATTCTATTTTAAATATTCATAGCTCTGAATTTGTGCATTGAAAGAGACGAGTCTGATGGTGATCCTCTGGGCTCAGTGATCACAGTGGGAATTTTGCCAGTGGTGTTAACAAGGTCCAAGTCTCCTCTGAGAGCTCCAGATAGTCCTTGCTGAATTTCAGGTATTTACCCAGTGAGGCGTCATTTAAAGATAGATCTGTTTCTCTAAATACTCTTTGTTACAGACAGGCAGAGCTGGTGTATAGCTTACAGTGTGCACCTCCCTTCTACCCTGCAGCACCTCTGCGGGGGAGCCGTGGGGCTAGATGGGCATATGGTAAGAGATTGCCTTCTTCAGGGAGGCTGATTCACCTAACCCTTAAATGAAACACCACACAGAGAAGGATTCTTTAAGCTGCACTTTTTTTGTGTCTTTTAATTTACAGCTTACAATTTTAGCAGAGCATATGGCAATGCAGATGAGCAGTCAAGGTCTGGACCCCTGGGATGAGTGTAGCTGCAGTCCTACCTGAGTGAAACCCAATCACTTCTACCAGAGATGACTTGGTCGCAGGAGCCATCTGCTTCCTTGTTGGGGTAAACCTGTGCTGGCTGCATGGAGCTAGCTGCTCAGGAAGCAGAGCACAATGTCCAGTGCAGCCACACAGCCACCAGCATGCTTGGAAAAACTGAAGCATGCTCGGGAGTTGCACCACCATACCTGCTTTTGGGTGTGCCTAGAAGTAGCTGAACCCAGACTACATACTAATGGTTTTCTGCAGTCTCCTTGGGCAGAGGACAGAAGGAGAATAAGCCTATTGTTGAGATGGTCATATTTCCTTGTGCTCCTACTAAGCAATTAAGAGTATAAAGAGGCAGAAAGCCATGTCTACCTACTCTGTTACTCAATGTGCTGCCATCTTGTTCAGTCAAGGAATAATGTGACAATAAAATAAAAATCTCAGGTTTATGCTGCTGGTTGGGGACATTTGTACAGACAATTTACACCTCAAAAGGGTATTTGCTCCAATACTTACCTATCAAAGAAAAGATCTTCATTTGAAAATGCATATAACATAAAACTGCTATCAGGTGAAAAAAGCTGGCATGGGTTGTCCAAGTGCCTTCACTGTCTGTAAGAACTGTCTATCAGCTCAGTTTCTAAGGACAACTGCTATGTCTGCTGTGGTTTTGATCCCACAGTTCTGTTTCTCTGTCATCTCTTCAGTCTTGCTACAGACTTTAATCTCCTACCAGTTTTTAATTCCTGTGCAGTCCTTGGACCTTGCTCTCCTGCCACTTGCCCCAGCATGTGCTGAGGGTGATACCAGTTGTGCCAACATGCCAGAGCTGTTCTTCTTCTGCACCCCTGCCCTCAAGGTCTGACTTTCCCCTGCCATGAGTGGTAAGAAGGACCCTCAGCTCTTTCTCCAGTGCTGTGCTTCTTCTTACTACTGCTTTGCTCAGTGCAAGTGGCTGGGAAGGTGTGAGTCAGGGAGGCTGAGTGCAGATGTTTTGGGGATCATTGGAACCTGGAATTTGTCCTGCGTTTATGTAAATGGCGGCAACTGCTCGATGGTGCTAAAGGACAGAGTGGTATTTTCAGAGCAGAAGATTGCTGAGACTGTAAATCCTACAGAATAATGGGATTTGTATGGGAGAAGTACCTAATCCCTTTCATAATAAACAGATCTATGAATGACAGATGTGGACAAATAATGAATGCTTTCCATTCAAGATCAAGGATTGAGTGAACACAAGAAAATAAGGTTGCAGCTCTGGATGAATTTTAAACACTCTTTAACATCTCAGAGTTCAGTGTTGGAGAAGACCTATCTGATCATTCAGTTCTGCCTGTGTTCCTTACTTCGTTAAACACTTTCAATTCTGCAGGCACTAATAAAAGTTGAGGTGAGCTGAGAACAAAGAGATGCAAATAACTACTAAGATTTCGTGCTATATCCAAAGTATTCTGTAAAGGTTTTTCACTGTGAACACTTGAACACAAACAGTAAGTGTTAATTGAACTGAATTGAGTGTGAATGCACGTATCAGGCTTGTCAGCACTAATAAATCCAAAGAGACAACAGTGAGGATTATTATATCCTAAGAAAAAAAAATAATTCAAGAGGCACTTAGGTTTGGACAAGTTCTCTGAAGTGTGTAAAGTGCTTGGGATTTGAGCACATATGGTAAAGTCTTAATACAAAAATTAGAAAAGGAAATAACTTTTTCTTGCTAGGTCATCTACTCAATCTCCTTGTCAATGTAGGATCTTTCTCCAAGGTATTCCCTTTGGGGTTAACCTTCTAGTGTTTTATTAATTCTAATTTTGAGATTGTGTCTGCACTGATACAGTGAATAATTAACTCAAGGAACTCCTTGCTGCAGGCTAACCTTGGAGCAAATTGTTTGGTAGCTTTTGTGAAAATGCTCTGATGCATTTTGTTAATAGCATCTGCACCTGCGCTACTGGCAAATGAAACTGAGACTATCAATCTGCAGGGTCTGGTCTCAAGACAATTTCCTTAATGGTATGCTAGAGCTGGATTATAAGGCATTTGTATCGGCCTCTGAAGGACCTCTCCGTTCACTTAGAGACAGGAAATCAGGTTTTCTAACCAAGCTAATGTATGAGGTTTTCTAAGGCATCCATCAGCTATGTAGCTAAACTGCCTGTGTCAGTGCAGCAATAAATATGAGTGCAATCATGTTAAAGGATGCACGGTGTGATTAAACTGGCTGCATGCTCAGCACAAAAGATGGCCTCAGACCAATCTTGCAGTTGATGGGCCACATCTGCCATATGTTAAGGCAGGAAATTATAGACAGGGGCGTAGGCTGCAGGTGAACTCCTCACGGCTGTGTGTCTGAGCATCTTGTTGTATATAGAGCAAGGTGAAGGGCTGCCGTATTCACAGCAGTAAATTGAATGGTGTTAGGGAATGTATCTGGGAACTGGGATTGGATCATTTGTGCTGTGAAACTGCCAGGTCAGCCCCAGGCACCCTGATGGCTCAGTTCAAACTGGATCCCTTGTAAACCTCTCCTGGCCTTGTTCTGGGAGACAGTATGAGACAGGAGTCATTCCTTGTGGGCAGTTGAACATGGTTACCTTACTCTGCAGGGCAGACACAGGTTGCTCTCCAAAGTCTGGTGAGAAATAGTCCTGGGAACATGTGGCATGCTGATGCTGCTATGGTTTGGGGTACCCCGTGCCCTCTCCTGTGAGCTGGGGCCTCTGTTTCTGGGTCCAGCCCTTGCACTGCTCACTTCAGGCTTGGGGCATCCGGTGCAAGAGCATGTGAGAGGCAAAGCCTAGGAGGGTTCACAGGAGGATTTTAGATGTGACTGCTGTAAGGAGGGTGTTGCCACCATTGCACTCAATGTTCCATGGGGCCAGCTCCCGCCTCATTGTCTTTTCACAGAGCTTTTTACACTTGCTTGCCTGCCACAACAATCTGCTCTCTTCATCACCCTTTGTAGTCTCTAGGCTCGTGCCCATACAGCTCCCTCTGCCAAAATGTCATTGCTGTTCTTCCTTTCCTTTTTTCTATGGCCTTCCCTGAACTGCACCCTTTCCAAAAAGGCTTGTGAATCCCATGTATATATGTTTATGTACATAAATTTTTAAATATATATCTCCACATATATCCATATATATACACATAGCAAGGTAAATGAAAATCAATAAGACAAAACTAACAAAGTATTTTAGGTGCTTCCATGGTCAGCTTCTCCCACAGCAACTGAATTCCTAACAAACCATGTGTTGTTATCCTAGCGATGCCTCAGAGACAAAGGGAGAGGAAACAGGCAGGAAGAAACACAAGTTGGTGGGGGAACTCGGATCAGATCCAACTTGATCGAAGCCAACCCACGGCCTTGGGACCAGAGCATGGCACATGGAGTGTCCTTCACCTGCATACTTCTGGGTGCTGTGACTGACTGAGTGAACAATAATAATAAAGAAAGACCCATACATCCCTCAAACCTAATGTCATATAGACTGATGTGTAGGACCAGGAAAAATAGTTACCACTGAAGTGATTTAGGGTTAGTAATCCAGACCACCTACACATTATTGGACTGAAAAATGTCCAAGTTCAGTTTTCAAAATGCTTCTCTAAGTGTAGCCTGCATGCCATATGTCTGCAAATGTTGCCTTCTACAGTACGTACAAGGAAATCCAACAGCCTTGGAAAGCTCATATTTCATTTGATGCTGCTGCTGTGTTTATAAGAAACAGAAGAAAAATAATGATCTGATGGCAGAATATGATTTATAGCTTTATGCGTAGGAGAGGGATGAAAACCCTGCCTCCTGGCAGACAGCCTCCTGTCCTGCATCTTTCCAGTCAATTTCAACTCTGCGACAAACATCTAAAAGGAGCGGAGTTCGGGCTGACTGAGTTTTCCATTTAGAAAAGGCTGGGAAGTGGCCAGATATCTAAAAATGATTTTTGACTGAAGAATCTCGGAGCAGACAGAAGCATTTCCGTTAGCGTTTTGCATTGCATTGTACTTTGAACTACATTTTGGTTTTGGTTTAGGATGTAATTTCTGACTTTCTGAAGAGCTGACGGAGATGCAAAGTCAAACCAACATCCTGGAGAGGACATTTCACATGTGAAAGTGGCACCACACATCAAAAGAGAAGCAAATACAAGGAATTTGAGTGGCAAATAGTGGTAGTACAAGTTTCTAGGACTCCCTAAGTGGCCCAACCTCGAAACTCTATCCAGAACTGAGGCCAGTTTACACCAGCTGTATATTTCAGAAAATGAAACCACATAAAAGGCTGAACATCTTCACTACAAGATATCAAAATCAGAGGGGTTTTATTTTCACTTTTCTAATGGGGAAAGTGCAACTGACATCATTTTAGCTCAAAGACCAATTCTTGCTGACAACAGGATAAAGCTAGTTAAATAGTTTCAGTCAGAAGGAGAAGTCATTTGCAAGTCCAAATCTTTGAATTTGAATAAGATGTAAGATCCAACACCTTTGAAGTCCAGAGCATTCAAATATCTAAGACATCCAGAACCCAACTGCCCTCAAATCATGTTAGTGGGAGCTAGATGCTTATCTGGTTTTGAACATCTGGCTGGAATGATATATAAAAATTGGACTTCAGTTCTGAAACATCTTAAAGAATTTTTAATCTTTCTTTTTCAAATTGGGTAGCATGTAAATGTGGTTTGGCAAAACTTTTCTGTAAAATGAAACCAAAGGATAACTTTGGATTTTATTTTTTTTTCTGACTTTCCAGCATCAAAGGTGGCTTTGGTAAGTGGATATGGTTTGGCCCCATTCCTAATTCTGACACAGATCAGAGGGTACTTGATACAAAACTGGGAACTATTTTTAGAGAATATAAAAGAAATTAGTTACACAAAAGGCTCCTGTGCAGCAGAGTGCACTAAAGGGTCTTCTACGAAAAAATGCTGAGTCTGGAGGAGGGAGATATATTTTTATGACTTGGAATCCCAGTTACAGCAAGGTAAGTGTCTCCTTCACATCCCTTATTCAGGCCCTAAATAGGTGAATCCCACTTGGCCATCTGTATGAACAGCCACCAGCAGATGAATAGGACAGGTCTTGAGCATCAGCTGAACTATCTGTCTCTGGAGGAGATGCCATAGTCACTGCTTCCTTAAAATCCAGCTCCCTTTTGCAACCAGTTTTGCAAACTGGCTGAAAGACACATTAAGCCTTTCACAGCATTGTGAAAACAGAAAAGGAATGAATTGTTCATCAGCCCTAAAGAACATTTATCTTTAATATTGGTGCTCATGGTGCTTCAAGCCCAGATGCAGCTGTGTATAATATGCAAAGTATGAAGCCCTGCCCCATACTAACACAATACAATAAATAAACATTTAAAAATCAGCAATGACTGTAGGAATCTCCATTCTCAACTAAATCAAGTCCTGAGAACTGTCTCCAGCTCTCAGCTACAGAGGTGTCCAGACAAGACCCATGAGTCCTCAGGCAGCTGGAAATGTCCTACAAACAAATCTCATCCCAGGCCTGAACTGCAGAGCAAGGGGCTTTGTTTGCTGCTAAATGGCCCTTCTCTCCTTGTCTGTAGTTCAAGACCAGAGAAAACACACAGTGATGCTGTCAATGTCTGCTCAATGACCTATGGTAGCGAGTCTCGAGTAAACAACTACCTAAATCACAGGTGCTGTCACGTTTGGTGGTATGAGCCACAAGACCAAAGATGCAAATAGCTCGAAGACAAAATGCTATTTTCCTGCACTGCAGTGTTTTCTGCAGGTCAGAGCGAGGGCGCATCAGTATGGGCAGCATGGGTCAGCCGCATGAGAAGCAGTTTACACCAGAGCAAAACCCTTGCAAAAAGCTGACTGGTACAGAACATCAGAAGGCATTTGCACAAGTGTTGTAAACCCTATTCCCATCCATCCAAAATCCTCCTACACAGAAATTCGCAAACATGCCAGAAAGAAAACAGGGGCAACATAAAAGTAACAAATTAATGTTTAACATTTAGTCTATTTTTTTTTTCTTATTTGGCTGGAAATGAAAACCATTGTGACAACACTGCAGCAAGCTGTCTGTGATTTTTTTTCTTTGTACACTTTGCATTTTGTTTCCAAATGAACAGTGCATCCTTTAATTAACATGGGTGAGAAACATAGTCCTGAAGTCAGAGCACTGATAAAGGGCGCACAGCTCTGGACTCTGAGACAAGACACAGCTCCTCCTTCTGCCAAAAGCCTACACGTGACAGTAGTCAAGTCACTTCACAACTCCCCTCTCTCTATGGCACATTTTTCCTCTTCAGCATTTAAAAATACACTTGGGGCATCAGAGGAGTCCTGAACCACAAGCACAGTGTCATGTTTAAATTGTCACAAAAATATATATGTGTACATAATGGCTGCTGTTTGAACCACTGGTCTGAAATTAGACATGTCCAGCTATTTAACATTTAATAGAGATCCCCAGTAAGCATAGAATAGGATTTTTCAGAAGCAATTCTTTCAGAGATGAGCTATAATTGATACGTACTCTCCTTGGGTGTGCATAATTATGGGGGGAGGATCTTCAATAATTGCAAAAGGTAAAACACCGGCCAAAAACACATTTCAAAGACAATGCCACCAGTAAAACGACAAGATCCAATTATATGACTCAGTGGTTCAACTAACAGCTATTTTACAGAAGTCAGATAAATGACCAAGAATGTCCTGAAAATTAAATATTAAAAAGAAAAAAAAAAAAAAGGAAAGAAAAGAAAATAAAAGAAAAGATCTCAACATATTTTCTTCTTGTTGTCGGAAGACCTCTGATCCTTTTGGTTTAATACAAGACCTTTCTGCCCCTAGAGAACCCCAGCATCACCCACTAGCACTGAAGAAGCAAAGGTCATGCCTGTGTTTCCATTGCAAGCCCCTCTGTCTCCCTCCCCTTTCCCTCTCCCAGCCTCTCTTTTTCTTCACAGTTTTATAACTCAGCTGTAAGAAATTGCTTCTGGCTGAAAGCTGGCAGCAGAATTCTGGTTTCAGGCCAGGAAAGACCCCCCCTCTCCCCTCCTGATTTTCAAACCCTTTTCTTTTGGTCAGATTTAATCCACAAAAGTATGAGGCGGAGGGGGAGGGCAGTGCTGTGGCTTCGGCACAGAAGCTGGCCGGCCCTAGCTGCTTTCATAATGCTTCAGTGGCTTTTTATTTTTCCAGCTGAAATAAGGGTGATTTCTGCATAATGTGACGGGGATATTTTTGTGTATATGTTTGTGTTTAAGCAGAAAATGGCTGAGTCATTTCAGCTCAAAAATTATTTTGCTGTGTGAGACGCTTTCTTTCTTCCCAGTTCTCCTTCATTTTTCTTTGTGTTTGAAAGGAAGATCCAAAATAACACATTCCTCTTTGGGTCAGCAAAAACTGCCATCACAAATGTCTGTGTGTGCTTCTGTAGTGTTGCAGCTGAACGGAAAAATGACAATGTTGGGGCCATTGTAATGGTGGAGGCATCGTAAACAACTGGCAGCACTTCAAACACTGTTCCTTGGATTATAGGAGGGCTTGAAAACCCAGACTAAAATCACATTTCATGCTGTGAAAAGGCAGTGAGGACGAGTTCTAATTTGTAAACTACCTGTCTAAACAAAGGGGAAAAAAAAAAAATATGAGGAGACAAGCTGCAGGGGCTCAGGGTGATGGCCTCTATCAGGTTCCTTGGTGGCTGTTGGCACTTTCCAGCCAGCCGGCAGCAGCAAGGTGAGCACCGTGACACATCCCTGCTGCATCTCTTCTGCTAATGTTGTAGCCAACCCAACAATGTTAAAGGAACGTGGCAGCTGCAGGTGGTGATCACAAACAGATAGGTAATGCCCATGGTAAAGGTACCTGCAAAAGCTCTTCCCTAACAACTATATGGGTGTGGATTAGGGTCCTGTGCTGGTCCACTGCCAAGGCTCCAGCAGATATTTTATCTGCTCTGGGCAGCTTGAAACCCCACTCTGAAGGCATGCCACCTGTCCCTGGGGTGACTTGTAATGCTACTTTTCCCTGGAGGTTTTTTGAGGGTTTACCACAATAATCCAAAGCCTGCTCTTATGAGGAAGAGGGAACTTGAGGTGGGTCAGCCTCACACCTCAGGGGATCCCACTGGCTTCAAGGCCCCATGTTCACCTCTGGACCCTGGAGTATTAAGCCATATCCCCAAAAAGGACATTGATTAACAACCAGCCATGACAAATACAAGAATCAATGATTTCCCTACAAGGTGTCAAAGAGCAGGTGAAAAGTCCTGTCTCACTGGATCTGGGGCTTCACATTCCTCAGCCATAGGAGCATCTGCTCATAGAGTCCTGCCCTGCTGTCCCGGCCATTGGCACCAGGACTGCTGGGGACATCAGCCTTTGTCCCAGCACCCCACCCAGTCCCTGCACTGAAAATGATCTTTAGGTCCCAGGGAATAAATAGCATGTGGTCATCTAATTAAAGACCGTATCTTAAAGCTTATATAACATGGGGCCAATTATGGTTGCCCTGGTAACTTTAATTCTGGTATTTCCAAATTTCAGGCTTCAGAAAGTTTTCTTCCTTCTGTTCAACCTCTTGGCATTTGTTTGCTTGCATCTATGTATTGCCAGATCCTCTGCTTATGATCACACAACCCTCCTCCTCCCAAACACCCTTGTGCCTTCTGCAACCTCTTTTCCTCTCCTTTTAACTCCTACCTTCCAGCTACCTTCTTCTCCTTAATGCTTGGACATGGAGAAATGGATGGTTCTCGTTTCCAGTATTCAGAACCACAAATATTTGGGGTGGAACCAGAGGGAATAGTTTGGTCAGCCTCTGCATCTGCTGCCCAGAGCCTGGCCTGTGCAGAAGGAGCTGTTTCTGAATTCACCTGACTCAGCAAGTCTGAGAGGAGAGTGTGCAAAAGGAGTTTTTTTTCATGGTGAGCAGCAGAAGGCACGTTCTCGCTATCCTAGTGACCTCCGTGTCCAAGTCCCTGCTTCTCGCTGTGAGGGATACTGCTTCTCTTCTTCTCAACACATTTTGTGGGTTGAAACATCCAATAAAAAGGGCTTTTTTAAAGGCACTTCTGTTTGAAGCCATGTAGGCTTCATTTCCCCGTATGTTTGTTAGTATGTATCTGAAGGCAGAAGGGATGAATGTGGGGGATTTTCTAATTCATATGACCCATTTTGAAAAATAAGAGCCATAGGCTGGGTGGATTATCAACATTCTCCTGTGACATAGGCTCAGGTAACTGCTCCCTAATGCCGCCTCTTATTTGCAGAATCATTTCATGATTGCAGTAAAGATCTCTGCAGTCCTCGCTTTTCCAAGAGGCATCCCCAGGACATGGGGATTCAGCCTGCATTCATCCCATCTAAGCTGGGGCACTTTATTAATATGTCTGGATTTGGTTCACAGAGATCAGAATACTTAGTCTACAGACAATGGAAACACCTCTGCAAAGCGATTGAATTTACATTCTGGAGAGGCCTCTGCCTCTCTCTTTAATGGTTACACAGGCGAGGCTCCTGACTCAGGTGCATTTGCTAAATATTGACAGAGCCTTCCTGCTTGGCTCATGCAATCGGACACTGAAGGGGAGGGCAGCCTGGAGGGAAGCTGTCAGCAGACTTAGCCTAGCATTTGGTTTCCAAGCATGTAAGGAGTCGTCCCTGTGGACTGAAGTTTTGCATAGCTCAGGGTTGCTGTTGTGTTCATTTTGCCTCTCGCTTAGAACTGTGAGGCTCCTTGCTGGCAAACCTCCCATCTGGGGAAGTGGGACTGCCAGCCTCAGGCACTCAGAAATCATGAGTCAGGTACCAGAAACACTCTGTGACAAGCTTAAAAGCAAGGAGGTGTTAAAAAAAAAAAAAAAAAAAAAAAAAAAAAGATGGTTCTATCCTTCTGAGTTTCCTTCTGGTTTCTCAGGCTTTTAGGTTTGACTAAGATTCATGTTTTCCAAGCCTTGTCCTGCAATAGCAAGGTCTGGAAACTTAATTTTCTGCAAGAGAAGACTGAGATTCTTACGCAGAGTATGTTTCTAGGAGCCGTGTCTTTAAGAAAAAAATTGAAATAATGTGAGATGTAATAAAAAACATTGAGGTTGGCAGGATTGCAGAAGAGATGGTAGGCTGTGGCTGTGAGAGCAGTGACGATGAGCAAAGTATAAAGTGTCGGTCTGAATCTGAACTCTTGTGCTTATACTGAGCTTACGCCAGCCTGGGTCTGCAAGAATGTTAAATTTCCTCTTTTTCTATGTATTTAAAACCCTGATTTTTTCTTCAGATCCTATGCAGCAATCTCAACACTTTGTTTTTGATTATTTAAAATAATTGTCACTAAAACAGTGCTGCCCTATATAGCCATCTCAGAACTATTCCCTCTTCCTAATTAATTGACATTGGCATGACATTTATTGGATGTGTTTTTAATATTCCTCCCCCTCCCCCCCCCCCCCTTTTTTTTTTTTCCAGTAGGAGTGGCCAAATCAGCCATCCTCACTCTGCTCATGTGTCGTTTGTGGGTGGAAATTTACAGCTTCTGAAGTCGAGCAGAGATGAGGCAGGGAGAGGAGTCAGGATGCAGCTGGGGAATCACGTCTTGGTCGTATCTGCTCCAAGCAGTGATGCAAAACCAGAGTTGTCCCCAGATGTGATTTGCACTGCCTTGATCCCTACCCCATTGCAGGACAAATTTCCTGGGGGAGGAAGGCTAGGAGGAAGAGAAAGCAGTAGTTTTATGGGATTTCATCTGCCTGTCAGCAGCACTCAGTCTGACGGGAGAGGCAGCAATGATGCACAGTCCCCAGGAAGTTTTTGGCTGCATTCACCCCTACTGTGCAGTACAGCTCTATAAACATCTCTTCCCTGGCATCTCTCAAACACTAATTGGAAAAGGGCACTTTAAAACTGCTCAATGGGAAAAAAATCATACATATATATATATATAATGTATTTATATATATATATATATATATATATATCTGAAGGAGCAGCTTATTTATATGCTTTGAACACTACTGCATAAGTGATTGTAGATACTTTTGAAAAAAATTACATTGTATAAAGGCCCCAGAGAATCTCTTCTCTGAGACCATTAGGATTTAATTGTGGAAGACAGAAGAGGAAAAAATAAAAGGACAACAAGTAATAGATTATTATGACTCATGCTGCCTCAAAGGCTTTTTTTTTTTTTTTTTAGATGGTGTTATGTTTATTTTTATTATGTTATTTTATTATTAAATATGGGTTGACTTCTTATGGTAACTTTGGGCTTAAAAATTAAAAGCCTGGTACCCATGAGAAGTGTATGAAAGTTGTAAAATATTGGTAAAGGGACCCATTAAGGAGAATAGAAGTGTTAAGCTAACATATAAGTAGTTTTTAGACATATGTTAAAACTGAAGATAGACAAAAACTTTGGGGATTTACCTGGGAAAAAAAATCTCATTATCAAAATGGCAAAAAATCTGGCCTGAAGAAAAGCAGCCAGTTTAGTTCCATTAAAAAAGGAACAGATTTTGGGCTTCTATACACACATAAACACAAAAGAAAGAAGGAAGGAAGGAAGGAAGGAAGGAAGGAAGGAAGGAAGGAAGGAAGGAAGGAAGGAAGGAAGGAAGGAAGGAAGGGAGGGAGAAAGGGAGGAAGGAAGGAATCCAACAGAAAATTAGGAATACTAAAATCTGGAATTATTATTTCAGTCTAGATCTATATGAAATGCATGGTAGTCTTACCACTGTTTACTCCCTCTGCCTCATTTCTGATTTTAAAGCAAAGTTTTGTCTCTCTTGATGAATCTTATTTTGTGTCCTTTATTATTATTGCCCGGCATGTATTTTCCATTCTTTGGCCTCCCCTCTGAAGCTCACACATAGTGTTTTTGAGGGAAAGGATTGTCTCTTATTACGTGCTATACAGATTTGAGCACCATAGATCTCCAAAGGGTCTAATCCCCAAAGAAAGATACTGCCAAATTCTTTGCTGGTGGCCCAGTTCTGATTTCAGTTTTTGGCTTGGGACTTCATTCCTTGTCGCAAATCCAATGTCTGGAACTATCTGAAAGCTTCCCAGGAGTTCTGTAGCCCCAGTGATGAGGAGCGGAGGTCAGGCTACAGAAAAAAAAACAGAGATGGGAGAAGGGAAAAAGTTGAAACTGAGCTGGAGAGGCTGGGAATGCTGTACAAAGGGGATGGGAGAAGAAAAAGTGGTAGGGCTTCCTCATGAGACAAGATGATAGAGTCATAGAATCATAGAGTGGTTTGAGCTGGAAGAGACCTTAAAGATCACCCAGTTCCACCTCCCCTGCCATGTGCAAGGACACCTCCTGCTAGGTTATGTTGTCCAAAGCCTCATCCAACCTGGCCTTCAACACCTCCAGGGACGAGGCCTACACTTTCAGGGATGGGGCAAGATGTTCTTCTCCTTTCTACTCTCTGTTTAGTAGACACTACCACCTTAACATCTCCCAGATCCTCATTCAGTGCAGCAAGTAATGGTAGTAATAACAGCAGTGATAGCAGTAGCAGTAGTAATAATGATAATGACAATCATAATAATAATTTATATTTTCTTCTCCAGAGGGTACCCATCACCAGGTCAACATGAGTAGTCTCTCTGTGTTACCTTCTGGGGTCCTTCTGTAAAGTGCTTTCATAATACACTTAAGTGCCCCATCTTATCTGTCTCTCTGTCAAGCAAAGTCTGCATCAGTGCTAATATGAAGGTTAAAAGTAAAGAAAGGAGCATTATCTCAATTATCATTCCAGGCACGTGGTGTAATTGTGCTGCTGGCTGCTGGCCATGTGGTTCTTGTGGTAGCAAACAGTACTTTCCCTCAGCGGTCCCAACCGTGCTGTTTTCATATGGGCTGAGAAGGTCAGAAAAATCAATTAGCAATATGGGATGTTAAAGAAAGCCAAGTCCAAATGTGACTTCAGAAACACTTTTCTGAAAGATGAATGTATCTTTAAGAAACAAATGGACATCTGTATAATTTTTCAGAGCTGCTTGTGTTTGCTGCTCCCACTAGAAAAAGCCAATGTTCTCACTCTGTACAGCAACGTTGTTATTTATTTCCCATATAGTCACAGCTTGGGAATCTAAGGAGAGACAAACTGCTGAACTTGTTATAATCCAAGCAAAATCCACAAAAGCTAACCTCGGTCCATCGGACATGATGTTTAGGAAACAGACACGCCAATTAAGTCAGCTGAGACAGAGGCAGAAACAACTTGTGTCTGCAGGAGCCATCCACCATATACACCATGATATGGAGGTCTGACAACACCACTGAGTCCCAGGGTGAGGGACCAGGTAAGTGGGCTGACATAGTTCAGGTTTCATAGTTAGATCAGGGAATATTCAGATAGCTGAGGTTTATTGCCCATGTAGTACTACCTTGGGCAAGTCACCTTCCTTTTAGCATCCTCTAATGGCAATACCTGTCAGGGGCATTGTAAAGTTTAATGGAGTGCTTCACTATCCCACTGTTAAAGATGTCAAAGACTGTAAAGTATTATTAAATTCATTGTCATCTGGCACATCAGTCTTCAAATGGTTTAATTTAAATTGCATCTCTGATAGCTTTCTAAAATAAATATTTTATTTCTCTCATGCAGGAATGTGCAAAGTAAAATACAATCTTGCTGCCCACATGCACAATTTAAAGTCATATGTAATATATTTGTTAGATATTCATACTCTTCCTCAATGTTTCTTTTTCTCATTATAAGGGAAATAATTTAGAACAGTGAAAGCTACTCAAGATATCCCCTGGGCTCATCTCTTAATTTTCCTATCTAGCTGTATCATTCAATTAGATTTTTGCTCTTTAGTAGGTGTTTTATATTTTAATGTGATGAATACTAACAAAACCACACTGGGCAAAATGACAAAGACTGACGACTCCCTAAGAAAACAGTCCTACATTTCCTAGGCTGAGACCACAGTAGATACACAAACCACATACACTCTAATGACATTAATGCCACTTACAGAGCATGTTCTGTAAAGAAGACAAGAAAAATTGCCATCCAGTTGATGCACTTCTTTTGTCTGATGCTTTGCAAAAACAAAAGCAAAAAAATCAGGTCAATTGTTTCTACCATTTATTGAACTAAGTGGAAATATGATCTCTAGTGAAGCAAGGGAGGAAATTTTGAGTAGGTTGACCCATGGGAACCCCACCACAATATTTCAAATCCCATTGTGCTGAACAATGGCTGAATGTACCCTGAGAAGTAGAAGGCTTGTTTTCAAATATGGAAACACTAGCCCATACTAGAATTTAGAAGTTCTCATAGGAAATGAGTAAGCATTATCCAAATAACCTGCTGTGTTTTGAAAATGGACTTTACCCTTCTTCCTCCAGAGTCTGTGATCTGTTTAAAAAGTGTGGGATTATGGGGGCTGGGGAGCATACGTCACCAGATACATCTGCATTCCCCCTGTCACTGAGGAGGAAGGACATATTAGACAGGTTAGCTAAAGTAATGCAAAAAGTAATTCTGAAGTCTCCAAGGAGAGGAGAGTGCCCTTGAGTACTGGGCTTTTAAATGTGTGTCTCAGTGAATATAAATTCACCACGAACTTGGCACAGTCTAGAAGAAACTTGCTTTGGGAAAGTTTCACAGGAAGATCATTAACAGCTACCACTAGGTGGAGGCTAAGAATATTGCATCTCCTTGGAAAACTTATTGTCATTTTATATTATATTATATTATATCATATCATATTATATTATATTATATTATATTATATTATATTATATTATATTATATTTATTATATTATATTATATTATATTATATTATATTATATTATATTATATTATATTATATTATTATTATTATTATTATTATATTTATATATTTTTTTTTCAGAAGGATTCTTTCCCCTTATTTCTTTTTTAGGGAAGAATGAAAAGGAAAAAAAAAAGAAAAAAAAAAGGTCACCCTCTCACCATCTCAAGACACTTAAAAAGTGCAAAGCCTCTTCCCATCTCAAAAGCTGGAAAATGATCATTAGGAACACTAATAATTTTTGTAATGTAGGGACAGCCCTGATGCTTTGTTATAGATGACATTATCCTGGTTAGGGAGATGGCAGAAACTGTATATGACAGCTAATTATTTTAACAATGTTGAAAGTTAAATTTTTCTCCTTACCAAACATGCAGGTACTAGGAGAGACCATCAGATCAGGGAAAGAAATGCATCTAAAGCTGAAAAAAAAAACAAAAACAAAAACAACAAAACCAAGACCAACAGGAAAAAAAAAAAAAAAAAGCAAGAAAGAACTATATCACTTACAACTGGTATGGTACAGATTGTCTCTCTGCTTTGGCATCCCTGGTACAATTCGATTTTGGTCAGTCCAGTAAAACAATCATTCCTTTAACTATAGCAAAGAGCAATTTACTGATTATCTGTTTCCTAAAAGCATTAAATACTGACTATCCTGTTCCATTTCCTGTCAGATATTCACATGCAATTAGATACAGGCAGTGGGAATGTGATGTGAAATGGGTATTTTGTTCTAAAGCATGGCACTGTGCCTGTGCTCTTCCCCATCTCCTTGAGCAAAGTTCAAGTGCCAAAATGAAAGGCATGTTTAATGCCAAAGGTGATTCAAGTTCAGTCCAAAAATAATTCCAGACAACTCAATTCTGAATTCTTTTCCTTCTAAACATTTTTTTTTTTGAGGGGGAAATGGAAATACTGCTGGGTGTTTGAGGCAGGGATGCTAACAGCAAAACTTCTTGCAAGCTATTCAAATGTCAGCCACTATTGTGTACAAAATCCACCATATCACTGTGGAATTTGGAAAAGGAAGCCAACAGGGCAGCCGCATTTACTATGTACTTGCAGAGTTTTCCAGAGACTCTAATTTTCTCTTTAAAATATAAAAATGCTGTGAGAATATTTTCTTCCTATAACATTTTATTCCCTGCTTCCAAGGAACAGGAAAAGGTGCCCTCAAAATTTTATTTATTAATATTTGATTTTTAAGACAGTCTAGACAGCTTAAACATGAAATTAAGAAATAATGGGTTAAGTATTGGGTGTGAAATAAAGCATATTGAAAAATCCGATTTTGTATATTTGAAGAATCTCGTTTTTTCTTGCATACTGTTGCTGAATGCTCTTGGACTTTTTTCTTTTTATGTAGCTTCTCAGCCTAGTTATTTTAAATTATTTCTGAGACAAAGCAGATCTGTTGCTCACAATGATGATATTTTGAAACATGGAGTCCAATAGAAATGAAACATGAAGCCACGGACTTTTTTTGCCAGCTTCTTCAATGTGAATTTTTGGGTAAGTCGTTTCATCTGAATGGACTTTAAAGACAGAACAGCTTTCAAGACAAACAACTGATATGTGATATAGGCTAACTGCAGTCCATAGAGGGCCCTCAAAATTAGATTCAGAGTTTTGAATTAGATTAGACAGCACCATGGTGGAGTCACGAAATAAGCTGACAAACCAATCTTTTTCCCTAGCTGCCCAAGAAAGGTCTTGTTGAAGATAAGATATCTGAAGTTTTCTGAACAATTTATTTGATTTCTGTGCAATGTGCAATGGAATATTTGAGCAAAAAAAGTGGGAGGAAAAAGAAAAAAAATAGTCTTTTTTTTTTTTTTTTTTTAGCAGATTCTTCTTTAACAGGGAGAAGTGGAGCCTTCTGTCCACCTGAAGAGACTTTGACTACTGCTTATTTTATCTGAAATACAAGAATAGAAGGAATCCAACGACTTTGCACCATCTTGATTGTGGTAAAGTGTGAAAATGAAAAGATACAGAACTGTGATGGGGAAATGACTCCTTTCAAAGATTTTGAAGAAAAATGCACTTGTAAGCCTCTTGGGAAAGAGAAAAAAGAAGAGCCAGTGGGCCAACCAAAGCAAAATACTAAATAAACTTAACTAGGCCAGAACAGAAGGTATAGAGGCAGCATGCAAAAAATATTCTTGCCACTTCACAGAGCTAGAAAAGCAAATAGAATGGTAGTTTATGCAATGTTGCTTGGACACCCATTTCCTAGAAGAGTCTAGCTCTGAGATTAATGCTATGGGGATGTAGCTGTGCAGTGGGTACAGACACACCACTCACTCTGACCCAATTCTGAGCCAGCTACATCCGAGCAACCTCCAGCAAGAAGCTGTGGAGCTCTGTTTAACATCATGATGAGCCTGACTCAAGATGCAGTATTGAGCAATTGGGCTCCCATCAATCCCAGTGAAACCAGCCAATTTGTGTGCTGGAACCAGCTTGTCTCTGGCTTGCTAATGTGCATCCTTCTACTTCTCTGAGACATAATGTCAAAGCGTCTCAGCAGGGAGACCTGTGAGAAAGCTTTATAAATAATAATACATGAAAGAGAGATAGAAATCTATTCACAAAAATGGAATAGTGAGCATGAAACAAAAATTCATTAAAAATGTATGACCAGAGTAATAAGACTAGCTTTGTTTTGGCATTGGCTGCCTGCAGGAGAAAAAAAAAAAAAAAAAAAAAAAAAAAAAAAAGGAAGGAGAGAATCATATTACAGAGATGAAAAGCAAGGGAGGCAGAAAAGCGGATTAAATAGATAGCTATACACTTTAGTTTTAAGGATTATCATCGAGAACCATATAACTCTGAGCACATTAAAGATCAGGAATGGCAAAAGGGGCAGTTGGAGGATGTAGAATTAATTAAGGAGAAAGACAAAGGCAGAAACTGCACTTCACAGGAAACAGAAAGGAGTGCAAAATCTGCTGACGCTGGAGAAATCAACAGCTGGATCTCCTTGCCAGGAGGACAGAGACCAGGGAGAAGGGTTGTGAACAGCTATCTGGTGGCCCTACATGGACAATATCACACTGTTACTGTCAAACCTAACAGCACTTCACTTCTTCCACAGTCCTTCGGAGCAACGTTTCCCAATCTTTTGAGATCTGAGGCCCCCTTCAGGAAGACGCAGCTACCCACATCCCCATCTTGTAGCCCCGCCAGGTGTTGTGCCAGATGTTTTCCTATTAGCATCTCCCTCACTAACCTTTCCTTCTTACTGCAAGGAGGGTTGGGGGAGCTAGTGAAGGTATTTTATGATGCGATACTTCCTCTGATTTGTTTATTTTAGGACAAATAAGCAACTAATTAAAAAAAAAAAAAAACAGAAAATAAATTGTCATCCATGTTTCCTAGGTGGGAAGGTCCTTAATATCCTCTAGACTGACCTTGGGTGTGCTAGAGGCCACAAAACACTGCTGGTTCTGCACTAAGCGCATTATGTTGTGCAATGCTAATTGGCATTTCTCATTAGCTATGCTCCCAGGCGTTCTGGCTAGCCTCTGTTTACTTCTGCCTATCAGCACAGCGGAGCAGGCAGACCTGTTTTACATGGCACAAAATCAGCTTAAGAAGGAATTGGCCAGTAAACACGGATTATAGCTACCACTGGGAAGTGCCAACTGGTGGCTTCTGGAGAACTTCTCAGGCACAGTCACTGTAAGTTTGTCATGCTCTCTGGTGATTTGAATGAAGCAGGGGATTAAGACTTGAGGCTTTTTTGCATAGGATCGGAAGAGATCCCTTTCTGTGGGCTGCCTCCCTGATTCCCAAACTGTGAGCACCCCAGGGTGGGTTAAGCACCCTGGCACCAAGGGCTGAAAACATTGCTGAGCGGTGTGAACTCTGCTTACTCAAGTAAGCCCATGATAGATGAACTCATGGTACTAAATGGTCTGGAAAATAGTTTCTGTCCTTCACTTTTTTGGCCTCAGAAGAATATAACACAGCAGTTCCCTTTGCTGTCCTCTCCTTCACACAGATCCATTCATTTCTGAGTTTTGTCAGGAGGGCAGATGAGTATTTTCTTAATTAAACAAGAGACAAATCCAACTTTGCTCACATGGACAGAGATTAAAACTGAACAATGGAGGTTAATAACACATTACCTTGGTGTGAACTTGGGAAATGAGCTAGCTTGGTTACAAAATACCTTGGTAATTCTTTGAACGGATTACAGCTTCTTTTTAAGACAGAAAACAAACCCAGATCTGCCTTGGCTAAGTTTTGCTCAGTGTGTCACATTCTACAATCCCAGTGGTCAGGTTATAGAAACTCGCTTAAATTTGGATCTGGGATGTGAAGTTATTGTGTGGCTTTGAGCTGACACTGAACTGCCTAAAGTTACTGAAGACTGGGTACTGAAGAACAGAGGTACAGCAGATACCAAAAACTGCAGCTGAATTGAACTGTGAGTCCAAAGATAACAGTGCCTGTACTCAGATCTGTTCTCACCATGCTTGTCCTGCTGCATGAGGCTGAAGTCAGTAGTTTTCTGATAAAGTATCCTCAATAAAAGCTTTGGGGCCTGACACAGACTGAGTGTATGGAGGTCACTAAAAAAACACTGTATAAGATTTTTCTGAAAATATATAAGGTTCTAGAGTCTGTGGTCTGTGTCTAGAGGAAGAAAACCTCTAGAGGATGTAATGAGTTTCAGGTTTTTAAAGACCTAGGAATTACCATGAGGGTTCTCGCTTAGCCAGCACCCAGCTTGAATATTACATGCTCAGGCTGCCTTAAGAAGAGCAGAATAATTGAAGTCAAATCCAATCCTCATCTATATTCTTGAAACGAAGTAGCACCCTCACTCTTTCCTGGCAGGGAGTCCTCCTGCTGCAATAGCACCTGCAACCTTGTCTGCCTGAGGGACATTGCCAGTCTTTGCTCCACCAGCAGCCAGAGCAGCTCTCAACAGCACACTGTTTCACTCTTCTGAGCATCTCAGGCCAGCACAAGTCACAACTTAGCTCAGCATGCAGCCAGCAGGTTGACAATAGTTAAAAATAGATGGAGATGGATGTGATTGCTTATGAAGTGACACAAGTCAGAAGCCCCAGTCCAAATCCAGCCCCTGTTTTGCTGCATGTACATAGAATCATAGAATCATAGAATATCCTGAGTTGGAAGGGACCCTTAAGGATCATCAAGTCCAACTCTTGACACCGCACAGGTCTACCCAAAAGTTCAGACCATGTGACTAAGTGCACAGTCCATGGGTAGATAATCTTTTTGTTTTGGAACATTTACTACCCAAATAGGAAAGCAGGAAAATGGTGGGGAGGAATGAGGATTCATCTTTTTCTCACGAGTTTGGAAGGGCTGAACCTATTTGCTATCACCGGCAGTCCAGGCTTTTGCCCCAGCTACAGGGCCTCAGAACATCACTGTAGTTGGTTTTCTTCCAGTTTTGCCCAGATATTCCACATTAAGGTCTCAAAACCTTTTCAAAAAATAAAAAATAAAATAAAAATAAAAAATCCATCAATTTCCTTGTTAAGTTTCAGTTTCAATTAAATGACATTTTCTTTGTTTCTTCGTACAATGGGAGGGGGAGGCTGGGGGGAAGAAAGAAGAAAAAGCAGAACTCCTCAGTCTCCTCTGGCTAAAGCTCACTCTGCACTAGGAGCTTGGAGCTTGATTCAGAAATGTTTCCTGAAATCCCTCCATTTCTGCTCTGCTTTCTGCTGCACGGCCTCCTGTGAGAAGCATGCTTGTTCTCCAGGAAGTTTTAACTAAATCAGAGTAGGCATTTTTGAGCCAGGACTATGAAAATTGAGAGGTTTATATTCTCTTTTTGGTTTGGGGGGATGGAAGAAAAAGAAGGAATTAAAATTCTGAGTCTCAGTTTAGCCTAAAATGGAAAAAAAAATCATAATTATTTCATTCCTGGCTCAGGAGGCTAGCTGATTCATTGTGATGCAATCTGCAGCAAATATTTGGACCTCTGAGAACTTGAAAACCCACTAGTATTTGTAAACTTTTTCATAGCTCAGGACTTGTGGATTTTGTAATTACTGCTGAGATCTCTGGTCGAATTTGTACATTCTGCTAAACAAACTGCTTTGAAGCTCTAATTTCCTTAAAACTTACTAAAATAGAAATTGAGACAACTGTACATAAGATCTGGTACTGATGCCACCTGTGTAAATTTTATGGCCAAGTTTGAATACAATGAAATGAATCTCTGATTTATTCTCAGACTTGTGAAATAATAGCCAGACATTTAATTGCACAATCTTTGCAGCAATTAATTATTTCATCATATCGTGCTATAATCAAGAAGGAAGTCAGGGAAGGAAGACTGTTGTATTTTTTGTTATACTTGGAAATGCTGCAATTAGTGGAGACAGAGGCTCATGAATAAATAAAACTTTACTGATGGTCTCTCATATATACATATTTATGATTTGAAGGAAGCAATTGATTTAGACCCAAGTGAAAGTCTGTTATGAGGACTTCTGAAATATCTGCAGTGAACTTCCAGCTTTATTCTAAAGCACAAAGTGATTAATCACAATTTACATGTTGTAATGTTTTTATTACAAACACTTGGCTACATCTCAGTAACTTCATCTAAATAAACACTTTTATCCTTTGTGTGGTGACTTTTCAAAGAGAGACAGAAAGAGAGACACTCAGTTTACTGAAGAAAAGTTGTGCATGTAGGAGGTGGCTCCTGTGATGATAACCTGTGACCGTACCCCCTCCAGTGAGCTGTGGTGGATGGTCATGTTCCCAGGTGAGATGTTGGGCTCCAGGTGTGGATGTAGTCTGCAGGGAGAGAGATGGAAACACTCTCAATTGTATTTTGGGACCAACCAGGTGGCAGAGGGATGCATGGAACAAGCATGGCAGCTAACAGTGTCCTGGAGCCACGTATAGCTCCTCAGACAGTGAAGGACTTGAGGACATGTTTAACTCTTTGCTGTTAAAAACAGAACTTAGGCATGTGTTTAGATGTTTTTTTTTAGTCAGGATTGGATTTCATTGCATGCTTTGTCCAACTGAGACCTAAGGTCATGTAGATGTGGTTGATAGGACACAACCTATAAGCCATGAAAAGCCTGGACTGCAGGCCTTGTCCTTGAGGCTCTGGTCATGCTCACTCCCAAGTAACCAAACGAAATAACAAATGTCCAGATTTTTCTGGGATTGGGATTTTAATTTTTCTCTTTTGTTTATTACATGCAGGCAAGTGCGTGTAAATATAATAAAGCATGGAAATATACCATAATGACTGAAAACATAAATATTTAAGATGATCATACTTTAGAAGAAATTCATCACAGTGGTGGAACTACATTCAGTTTTTAGTTCAGTATAGACTGTGTAGAAACCAATGACATGTTAAGGATAGGTGTTCATCTTACATTCCATGGATTGCCCCAAACTAGTACTGTAAAATGAGCTTTTTACTTGCTAAATCTTTATCATCTCTTTGTTTTGACAATGTTACTCTTTGCAGCTTTAAAGTTCCATTTGATGATCTCTTTATTATATTAATAGAAAATGAATACTCACAGGATTATGTACATTATGTGCACAAGGGGATGAGTACATTTGAGATTTCAGAATTACCAAATGTCAGTTCAGTGTCATTTGCACCAGGTATTCAACATGTAACTCCCCCTTTAAGTAAAGATCAATGTAGTGGTGGGACTTTGGAAGTGAGAAATGATAGTGTTGGTATGCAGTGTCTTAGTTTGGTTGTGGTATTCCTGAAGGAGCGATAACTGGTTATTGTTCAAAAATGCAGAGAGAGACCTTGCAACAGGGGAAGTCCAGATGGATGAGCCCTCTCTTCTCTCAGGGCACCTGAGAGCTTGGTGCCTACAGCTTGGTGATAGCCAGACCTGGAGCTGAGAGGTAAAGTAGTGGAGCCCCCACAGATGTCAAAGTGAATGGAAACAACCCTACACCTTCTGTGGCTGCATCACTTCACGTCACTTCCTTCACAGGGAGCAGTGACAACCTTCTTTCCTGTTTCCATTTGCTCTGACCATTTGCCCCAGCACTTTTTATTTTTTTTATTTTTTTATTTTTTTTCTGTCTGTGCATTTAATTCTGTCTGTACATTGAATTTCAGGAAGTGGTTTTTTACTGCGTGGGTGGCAGAACTGGTACAGGGTGCCCAGCAAGGTTGTGGAATTTGTATCCTTGGAGATCTTCAAAAGTTTCTTGTATGTGGTCCTGGTCATCCTGCTCTGGGTGTCCCTGCTTGAGCAGGGTAGGACCAGTTGGACCTCAGAGGGCCCTGCCAGCCTCAGCCGGCCTGTGATTCTGTGAATACCCAGTTCGGCACAGCTTTTTCATGCAGGGCTCTGGTAGGCGTCTTCAACAGCCATTAGCAAAGAAAGCATAGATTTTTTTTCACCCACAAACACTTTACCTTCTATTATTTTCTGTCCCTTCCTTTATCCTTATAAGTGCATTTTTCTCCCACAGCTTCCATTCTGACTAAGCAAACCCCAATGCTCTGCCTCCATCTCAGCTCTCTGGAAATGGATGCCTTTTGGGCAGTCGCTGCATGGCTTCTTTCTTACACCGTCTCATGACTGAAGGAATGTTAAGTGGTGTAACTGGAAATTAGATAGGGGAAACAGTTATTTCAGTCTTCACACTTCCCCTTCCCTTCTCAACTCAACCTACTCTGACTCATCAACAGAATGAGCCTCCTCCTTCCCGTAAGTGAGTGTGTATATATGCATATAGATAGATAAACACACAGTTTTTCTGCCTCCATTCAGCACACTGGGCAGTGGGATATAGAAAAAAAAATCAGACACTGTAAGTTCTCTTCCTGTGTGCCTTTTCCTACATAAGCATGAGACTGTTTGGATCATGGTAGAAAAAAATCCTGCTTATGCTGCTGTTTCCTATTGTTCCTTGGAGAACCCTGACAGATCATATACTTGCAAATAATATTTACTCCAGGGAGAAAACATAAAACATTCTCACCAATTATTATCCACAATGAGGTTACTTGACCAGCTGTGGTTATAATGAAATGTTTCTTGGTTAAAAAACAAAACAAAACAAAACAACATAAAACTGCGGAAATTTACCAGAAAAATAGTCAGAAGTTCACTCAGCTGGAGACAGCAGACATATGCCAAAACCAGAAGCTGATATCCAGCACCCCTCACTGAATTCAAATAAATAAGACTTCTCTGAACTTAAACTAATTCATTTAAGGATGTGGATCCAAACACCCCTAATGGGTATTTTCCACTGTGCTTGATGTCCTTAACTCCCGTTGAGGTCAACATCTGCATTTTCTGCCTTAATTTGGATGTCCCTCAGTCTTCCACTCATACCAGACTCATTTCTGCACTTAATCCAATTTTATTGATCAAAGTGTTTTGATTTGTTTGATTTAAGTATTTGATTTCAGTATTGCTGGGATGTGCCTGCCAGAGCATGTGGGACTAAGTAGGCAGGCTTTTGGCTCACATGTTGCTGCTCAGGACTATTTTCTCAACATGCAAGCTATAGGCTATCTGCAAGGTTGCAGTGTGGGTGGAAGGCAAACCACACACAGCTATGAATATAGACACAGAATCCCAGAAGGGCTGAGGCTGGCAGGGCCCTCTGGGGTCCATATAGTCCCACCCTGCTCTAGCAGGGACACCCAGAGCAGAGTGCCCAGGACCACATCCAGATGGCATTTGAAGATCTCCAGGGAGGAGATTCTACAATCTCTCTGGGCAGCCTGTGCCAGTGTCCAGTCACCCGTATAGTAAACACACAGTTAGTGTTGCTTAGACACAATTAATTAGATTTGGGGGCACACACTGAGGCTAAGTGAAGAACAGCTATTCCTTCCAGTGACTAAATTTCTAATGCATAAATAATATTTGGCCAGAAAAGGAGAAAGAGCTTGGCTGAGTCTCAAGCCTTGTTGTTTGGACTAAGGTTCAAATTCCTACACCAATAATTATTCAGAGAATGTGGAACAGCTTTTACAGGGGACACTGAAACACAGTCATCTCAGGGCAGAAAATGGGCTGCTAAACTACTCAACAAAGTAACTGAGAAGCCAGGTCCAAGGCTGTGGTCTGGATATAGATTTAGGGCTGGATGTCCTGACTTCAGCAGATATCTTAACCATAGCAAAAATGGCTTTTCTAGAAGAGAGATAAGTGTCTGTCATTTTGACCAGAAATACAACACCACCATGGCAACCTTTCTTATGAAAATTTCATCAAAATTGGCATATTCCCAAGAAAGTATCCATTTCAACAAACTGGCATTTTCCAATGATAAACTGCATTTCTGGAAAATGCCCAAATAACTCTACTGCTTGGCACCTGCTTAGGTTGATAAATATTGAATCAAGTGGTTCACATTACCGTGGAACCCCATGGCATTTTTTGTTACATGATACTTGGAAAAAAGGCTGCTGTATTGGAGGGGAATTTGCACTGGGAGTCTCTCTTTTGTAGTGCCAAAGAGCACTGTCAGCAGGGTGAAAGCTCAGGGATGATCAGACCGTTGTACATGAGAGATGTATGTATTTGCCCACTGCATGAGCAAAACCTTTGATTTTTTATTGCCCAAGATAAAGCATGTCAGCCAAGCCTTCCCAAGGTATATCTGTCCTTTTCTGCTCTCTCTCCCACATAATCCCTTACACTTTCACCCATTCTTGTGAGGAACTCTAGTAGGAAATTTAAGCTGACTTGTGATGAACATTGTTAAGGAATTTGAACCAGTTTTAGAAAAAAGTCCAACAGGTTTCTATGGAAGTGGTTTTGGCTCATCACAGCTTCAACAACAATTCGGCCCACACAACCATGAAAGTCCAGCAATGGGTTAGGAAAAAATGCAGGTTTGAAAAAGGGCAAAGCACTTTTATGGGGGGGCATCCTGGCTGGAGGCAATTGGCAAGTCTTTGGGATGGAAGACTGAAGGCAGAATGTGACGCTGCTCCTACTTCAACTAAATATTGATGTGAAGATCTTTTTCAGCCTCTGCTTGAAGACTTGACTCAAAACCTACCAGAGTCCATAGGAATCCCTTTTACTGACCTTAGGAACTCCAGTCTCTAAAGTTATTCTGTTTTCTAGTCTATCAGTAAGAGAGAAGCCAAATTATGTTTGCCTTTTATAGGACAGAAATAGCAAATCTCTGAGGATATTTTTCTGTTTTCCTTGGAGATCATGAAAATTTCTTACTCAGAAGTAAACCTCGATGGTCAGATTCATTGCTCCTAATTTTATGTCTCTGGTGCTTTTACATAACTAATGACTGTGCATGATTCATCTCAGCTACCTGAGATGCCTGCTTTGGGATGTGATTAAAGGCATGCCAGACACACCAATTCTATTGATCACCTTCCCTATGACCATTACAAATGAACTCTCTTCCAGGTGTTGGAAAGAGAAAACAACATCTCCATGGCCATGTTAACATTTATGCCTTGGAGCTCTTAACAAGTTCCTTCATGACTCAGACAGCAGAGCTTCAAAGCAGTGAGGCATAGCTAGTCTGAAAAGCTTATTTTCTCTCTGTTTATGCATACAGAGCTACTTAAAATACATACATGCAGAAAGTGCATGTTCTCCCATAATCCAGACTCTCTACTACAAAGGCTGGGCTCCCTGATACCCTTTTGAGTCCATGTGTCTGCTTACTGCTGTTGTATGTTTTGCATCTGCTTGACGCAGCTGTGGATGGCCACATTTAACACAGGGTGGCAAAGAATGTAGTTCTCAGGAGTTTTATTCCCTTTGACTGAAGATTTTTTTTCCCCTCAGTGCACAGCTACAGTGAGGATTTTCCAACAGTCAATCAAAATGTGTGCTCAACCCCCCAAAAAACTGAGTAGAGAAACTTTCTCATTGACAGCAAAACATGTGGATAACTCAGGGCAGGTCTGAAAAACATGTCCAGAAATCATGAGATACAGGTGAATTTCCTTTCTCCTCTCTCCCATTTCAGCAGCTACAAATTAAATGTAAATGGTTATTTTTTTTCTTTAAAAATCCTGTGTGACATTTATTGACTGCAGGGCAGTTGGAGGCTAACGTTTTCTATTTATTCCGCACAGCATATGGAAGATAAACAATGGCGCAGCAGGACATGGTGCTGTAGAAAGACCCCCTGCCATTTCCAGCTGGTACCTTGGATCAATGTAAATTCATTGACCTCTCTGCCATGGCTGTTAATGTGACTTCTTACGATGTGGGTTCCTATTCACTGGAAATGGGACTCTGCTATTCGGGGTGGCATATTCTGTAGTGCTAGGATGTCCCACTGAGCAAGAAATAAATGAATGATTCTCCCATAGTTTGTTCTTTCTCTGACTGCTGGTGGGATAATTACAGTTTTAAATTACTGTTATTACCTTAATGACCTGTTGCTTGGTGAGGAGAATAATATGAGGAGTTGTATATTGGTACTGGCAAACAGCAAGTGTTCAGTCCATCTCAGGTGCTGGAGGCTGCAGATGCATGGTATGGCTGATGAGAAAGCCCTCATGCTGGTGGACCTTCATGGTGGTCAGGTTTCCTGTTCTCTTGGCCTTCTTCAGTGGCATCCCAAAATACAGAAATCTGGATCTTTTAGGTCATGTAGGCCTTTCCTGCTTCATTAGGATAAACACAGAGCAACTCAGCTACTCTTTAGGAGCTTTATCAAAGAAGCCATCAGGATTTAGGGGTGTTGGCAGAATGGAGATATTAAAGTATTTTTTTACAATGCTTTTCCAGTATGTTTAAATGTGGGTTAGTAGTTAGAAGTAAGACAAAAAGATCCTTGTGCCCTTCTGTAAGGAGGAAAAGTCAGGGGGGAATGAAAAGCATCATAAATGATCAGTGAAGAGATGGCAAGATTGGGGTTCATGTACCTAAATTAGAATGTGGTACTTTTCTTATATGACAGAGAGGACAACAACTGGGTTCGTCTCTGGGCCTTGACAGGTTTATTTTCCAGTTAAGTCACCTATTCCCAAATGCAATTAACTGCTTCATGGAAATTCTCATTTCTGCCCACTGACTATGGAGAGAGGCTGAACAGCTCAGCCAAAGCCACCTACACTGCAACCCTAGGCAAAACAGAACTTAATATAACAAGTGAACTAACAGAGGAAGCAGCTTATGGAGAAGGGAATAAGATCTAAATTAAAAGTATTAATACTAATTCCAGAACAGGACCATGGTGACCCATTTCAAAGGAAATATCACTTTTTACTGCAAGAACTGATGCAGAAATAGATCAGAAACTGATGCACCACCCTTGCAGCCAATAAATCACAAAAGCTTCCTGCAACAGCATGTGGATAACACATCAAATGCAGGGAAGGTCTGCCCATGGGCAAGTGCAAAACTGCTTTCTGCCCATGATTTTCTGCAAAGAATACAAACCAGGTTAAAAGTTGGCTTATTTCCAGTTAGGAATTTATAGCAGTTGAGTCATTGCTGTCAGGGCTAAGTCTCAACCTGAGGGAAGGTTTTATTCAGAAGGATGTTCTTATCACTATTGAAAAAAACTGTCTCAGCAAAAACAAAATCTTTTTAAAAAATACATATGTATATATTTTTTTCTTCTGGAGGAAGAGCAAGGGTTAAACATATGTGGATATTTCTTTGTCACACTGCTTTCTTTGTGACTATCATTTTTTTTACCCTTTTCAAGGTCCTTTGGGAAGGGCTGGATGCATTTCTTTGGAAGTCAGGGCAGAAACTTGAAAGTATGAGCATAAAATGAAAAGCTCTTCAGTCAAAGGGTTAGTTCACAGTGAGAGCTAGTGGAGTACATGCTAAACATATAAATATCAATGAGACCTCTCAAAATGCCTTGATATGCAGTTGTATGCCATCTATCAAAGGTGTTAAAGAGACAGCTAAAGTGAGAAGAAAAACCCTTAAGTTGAATAAAGTAAAAGTCACAGATCAAACCTTATTAACACCTGTCACTTACAACACCCACGTCAGAGGAAGAAATTAGCACCTCCTGACACAAATCCCACGTGTACAAAAACAAGTAATGCACACGAAAAGGTACAAAAAGGGATGAATATTAAAGCAATCACTCAAAGGGAGGATTCATCTTGCTTCTAACTACACATGAAGCAAAAAATAAAATGCATACAGAGAAATTTTATAGGCAGAAAAGCAGCTGGGTACACCAGGGACCACAGTCAAAGCGTGGAAGCTGTGAAGAGCATATGAAGAAGAACTCAGTTTCATCAAATGTGGATGAATAAATATCAGTGAACTGAGAAATAATGAGTACTTAGATGAGTAATGGGGCTAAACACTGATTTAAAACCAAGTGTCTGTTTAGAAGGAAAACTGTTCCTTTTAAAGCACCGACAAAAAAGCAAGAGGCTGAAGCCAGAACAGTGACAAGTATTTCTGCAAGAGAAAGCCCCTGCAGTACTCTGTTTGGCTAGAGATAACAGAGGTAAATAACTTTAACGTCATGAATTTAAGAGATGTGCGTGTTTGATTTTCTCTCTCTTCCAGTACAGGTCAAAAGGACTGGAGTTTGCAATCATGTTGATGGAAATGAAAAGACGAGAGCAGAGCTAGGGAAAAGGAGAATTGTTCTGTGTTTAATTTACCATGAGGTGAGGGAAAACATAGTGATGAGCCACGTAGCCTTGCTTCACTGCTTTGTCACAGTACAGCTGCGCTAGCAATACCGATGTCTGGTCATCCGTTAACTTTTGGTGGCTATAAATATACTGCTGCCCCTCGCTAGCAGCAATGATCAAATCTCTGAAATCCTCCTACTTTCAGTTGCCCACTTAAGGTCAATTCTAAGGGCACCCCACCCTGCTCATCACCCCATTTTGATGGGCTTTGCAGACAGACACCAGTGCAAGCACAGATCAGTAATATTCTGTTGAGTGTGGGACCTGACATCCACAGCGAATCAGTTTTTCTAGCTTGGCATGGCTCTGTCTGCTGGCAGTGTCTCTTGCCCAGGGCTCAGTCACTCCTGGCCATATGTGCCAAGCATGACTTTGTGAGTGTGTGCATGCATGTGTGTGTATAAAGTGAAGGCTGCAACCATACTTTCTACTGAGGGAATTACAGATGCTGCAGCCTACTCACTCTCTCTCTCTTCCCCTCTAATACTCCTACCCCCTTCAGGAGCTAGAAATACTCCAGAGACTGCAATAACCTACACCAGCTGGGAATCGAGCCAAAGTGGCTGTTGGCTGAGAGTAGCTGGAGTCTGCTTCAGCGTGGCCTTTCATACTCTTTGCATGACCCTCCAAAACCCTGGGGGATTAGTGCCCCTCTGAGCCCCATTATACCATCTGTCAAAGAGTTCCCCACATGAGGGAAAATCTCTGCTGGCCAAGAGGAGCTGAAGGCTGGGCAGCACAAAGAGCTTCGTTCACTCCCCAGTCAAGGCTCTTAATTTTCAGGCTCGCTGACTGCATATATACAGTGCAAAATGTTCAAAGTGACTTCTTCCTAGGATTAGGAATTTAAACAAACAAGTAAACAGAGAAGCAATATTAGCTTGCTCCTGCCCTACTATTAAAAACAGTTTTATGACCTGAAAATTATATGCCAACAGATTTTGGCAGGGCTCTCTCAACTAATCTGCTCCACACATACATGCATCTGTCTTCTTACTTATAGCATTAGCTGTCACCACGGGACTCTGTCTTTATTTTCTTCAACAGATTTTTAGTGGGCTCTTCAGCCCTAAAAATAAACATGATCTCCTGGGGGATGTGTTTGTCTCCTCAGCTCCCATGTGCAGGTTGCTGCATGATTCCTGCTGGCTGTGTGGAGATTTATCTCCCAGAGCTATGTGCAGACCTGCCATGTGGCAGAATGAGAGTGGAAGCCAAAGATGAATTGTGGAAGTTGCTGTGAACTTGCAGCAAAGGGAACACTGCCTTTTCTAGAAATATGGCAACTGATCTTGCTTATCCTTTTGCATTTGATACCAAAATGGTCAATCTGTTGCAGGGTACAGTGCCTTCAGCACTGTGACAGCTGGGGCCTCAGGACCAGCTCTTCTGAAAAACCTGTTGAAAAATAAAATTACCTGAGTTACTTTTTGTGCACCTGTCTCAAGATCATTCCTTTTTGCATTCACCTTCGGTTCCCTATGATTATCAAAGCCTTTGAGCCTGCAGAACTTGGAGCATTTGGATACAGGCTTCAGGCCCTTCATCACCATCTGAGCTCAACTTACACATTTAGGGGGATCTATTTATTTATTTATTTATTTCATCACTGAACTTGGAAAGTTGTCCTACATGAAGAGCTCTGGATCAATCACAGAATCACAAAGAAGTCTTGGCTGGAAGAAACTCCTGGAGATCATCTGGCCTAGGCTTTTTTTTGGAAAGCAGGTCCTTAGATTAGGTTATTTAGGGTCTTCCCAAGCCAAACATTGAATATTTACAGTGAGGAAAATCCCACTGTTTCTTGGGAATTCTATTTCAATGTTTATTTGTTCTAATTTTTTATATCCATGTGGAATTTCTCTTGTTCCCATTGCTTCTTGTCCTGTTGTTGTGCATCCTTGTGAAGAAAGTGCTCTGATCTTTATAGCTACTTTTAGGTATTGGAAGTTTTTAATTAGATTTCCCCAAGCCTTTGCTTCTTGAGACTGAACAAACCCAGTCCCTTCAGCCTTTCTTTATATGTCAGGTTCTTCAGCCTTGCGATTATCTCAGTGGCCTGGACTCTCTCCAGTTTTTAGTGGCTCCAAGGACTGCATTGGTGTTCTTTTCTATACTCATCTTGGCACTTACATGCTGTGTTGGGTCAGGCACAAAACACAGCCATGCATGAATATACTGTGGAAAACAACCTGTCTCCTTCTTTGTAGAGCATGAGGCACCTGTAGAACCTGTTGTAAGTCCATAGCGGATCAATCCTTTACTCAGGTCTCTGAGAAGCCAGACTAGTATGCAGTTCATCTATGCTAAACATACTTAGAAACACACACACACACACACATAAAGTCCTTCTCTTGGAAAGCTGGTTTAACTGATCTGTTTGGAATGCTTAGGCCATATGGTCCTGATTATTTATATAGATAAGTGTGTGTATTTTTCTCTGCCTAAAAATAACCAGACTTAGGGAAGGAAGATGCTTTTGTGTAAATTATTTAAAATGGAAAAGCTGCTAATCCTTTGAGAAAATCCTCACTAGCGTTGCACGCACTGTTACGAAGCCCCTAAGATGTAGGATGTGGGGCCTGGTTGATTAACCATGATTCTCTCATGTCCTTTTACACCCTTAGTGTGACCAGCCCTGTTGCACCCTCTTGAGATAGTGCACATTCCTGCAGAACAGCTGATGAAATACAGCTGCAGGGCAAATATAATTTGTGGCCTTCTGTGTTGTGGCTTTTTTCTTCCCTCTGTGCTCCTTGTTCTCAACAACCCTTCATAAACTCTCATCGAGTGAGATTCTCATGAGGCTGGAAGGCCAAATACTAACATATGTGACAGCTCACAGTCTAAGCTGCATCAGTGGAAACTGATCTAAACTGCTTAGCAGTCTTGTGCAGAATGTGCATTAGGGATGTATGTGGTGAAGAATCTCAGGTCTAAGTTTAGACCTACCTAAGGCCTAAATTAGGTTGGTTGAGTGGCCACTGAATAGGCTGGAAGAATATGTTCCACACTCTTCTTCCCTTCCTTTTTGTGCTTTGAGGCTGGTGTCTTAAGCTGGGCAAAGTGTTGCCCATGTCTCTTTGCAGCCATCATATTCTCATTCAGTCTATGCCATCTTTGGCTGGCTGTGCTGCATCTTGGCATAAACAAGCAAGGCAGCCATGCCATGGCTGCCTTTCAACTGAGGATGTTTGTTGTTCTTGGCAGTGAGCTGTCCTAGAAACCGTGTCCTTCAACTGCACCTATGGCTACTGAAGGATTTCATGAGGTTAAAAGCACTAACACTTGACAAGGTCTCAGATGTGTGAACATGAGGGAAATGTGCATACTGCTCATTTTAGGACAAATAAAAAAAATAAACTTCTAGTCTGTCCTCAGAAACAGCATCATTCCTGGTGACGTTCTTCATAGAACAGTGTTGCTTTTTGGCTGATGCTGGGCAAAAATTCTATTTGCAGGTTTTATATAGAACTCTCTAACAAGGACTTTACATGGTGCAATCCATGACCTTCCTTTACCCTGTCCCATCCCCAGCCTCATTTTGTAAAAAAGTGTTTCTTGAGGGTGAAATTGTGAGAGGACCAGCTATTTCTGTCTCCCTGACATTTCTTGTTACAATCTTCCTCATTGCCCTAAACGGTTTGTTTCTGACTGTCAGCATTGCACAAACTCTTTCATTACAGTGGAGGAGAACTGACATTTAGCTGAGCTTTGCATTGATTATTTGGGTGAAACAGGGAAGTGGATGGTTATTATTAATATTATAATTTTCTGGAGTTGCTGTGGGAATACAAAAAAATTATCATTTTAACTCTCAGCTCCCGTCCTGTGGTTAGTTGTGTCCCGGCAGACTGTTGACTCACTCCGTCTTCCTTGAGTTTCACAGAAGATCCGAACTTGTTTCCCATCCAGGGCTTCATATCCTACATGCTCCTGTGGCTGTCACTGCTGCAGTCTCAGAGTTTCTCCCTTCCTTCATACTCATGACATTTCTGTGAAGTGGAGAAATAGAATTATGCCCATGTTGTACATAAGGACCTAAAACATAAGCAGACCATATAATTTGCTTTCAGTTCTGCACTGGAAGTCTGTGGGAGGTCAAAAGCTTAGCTCAAATTCCCCCCTTGGAAGCAAACAGTCTTACCGCTGGATGACCTCTTCATCTCTACAGCTACCTCCTTCAAGCCTCCTTTGCTTCTGTTTCTCAATCAGTGTTTAGCAGAGCTCAACCTCGGAGCTTTGCTCTGGGCTGCCTTAGAGAGCACTGAACTTGCACTTGATTAAAGAGATGACTGCCAAGCAAGCAGGATCCAAAGATGCTCAGCATCCCAGTAAATGCCAGCCAATCCCAATTCCCCAGACACACAGCACCTTCTTCCCTTGTTTAGGAGCAACGAGAGTAGATGAGACTTCCCAGATTGCTGTCAGTTGACCACAGCTATGGAAGTGATCTCATTCATGTATGATCAGTGACTAAACCATGAGAAACCAGATCCCTCTGCATCCCATTAGAGTTCTCTGGGTTTATGTCCAGAGGACAACCTGCCCTGCCATAGTATTGGGGTATATACATGCATAGCAATGATTACTTCAATGTGCAGAAGTTTTGAGATAAAAATCTCAGACTAGGGTTTGATCTATGTTAAAAGATACTAAGAAGTGATGAGTCAGGACCCTCTACTCACAAAAAACAGGGTGACAGGGCAAACTGTCCCACCTTAACACCTTCTCTTCCTCTGGAAGACTCTACGATTAATTACTGATTGAGTAAAGGTAAGAAGAAAAAGAGATATCTTCCCTGCTGAACAACAGCTAGACTCTATTTTGATTCTAGCTGGCAGAACTGGTGGCATAGCTTAAAATCCTCCAAGGATATGTATTAATTAATAGCAACAGTGACTCCAGAGTTCCAGTGCTCAACTCTGGCCCAGTTCTCCAACACAAGAAAGATCACCTGGATGAGAGAAGCAATTGTTAATTGTCAGAAATCAACTTTTTGTTGTTGTAGTTGATTTCAATGACTAAAAAAAAAAGTAAAGAATTTTCCTCCAGGCAAAGAAAGGTAGCTGTAGATTTACACATGTTTTCAGTGGAAGTACACAAAATCCACATGGCTGCATTTGGAAGCATTCTCTATTGGTTTTGGACATGAAAATAATGAAGATAAACTTTCTGTTTTACAAAAAATAAAGTATAATGGAAAGAAGTCAGTTCACATATCCAAATTTGGATATATTTTTATGTTTATTTTTATTTTTTTTAAAGAACTTTAAAAGGTAGGTTATCTCCAACCCAGAGGAGATGAAGAACCCTAAAAAATTGTATTCTACTTCTAACTAAATAAGAGAAAATATGGTTGTCTTGTTTCAGGTTTGCACCCAAAGCATTTCCCAATTTACTTTTTTTTTTTCCCCCATATAATTTGGGATATTTTTCTTTCTTGAATTTCTGTCTTTGTAGAAATGCTAAAGCTTATCACTGCATTTAAAAGTAATATGGTTCTGCTGTCTCCAAGGGAGCCTGAGAAGCTTTCCTTAAAAGATTTCCTTCTGTTTAAAGGTTAGTCAACTGCAGGGTCTGTAGGCTGGGAAGAAAATAAGCACAGAAGGATTTTTCAGAAAGTATACCAACAAGCTAGGTTAGAGCTGAATTTAGGTTCTGTAAAATGGAGATTCTAACCAATAGAAATGTTTCTGTATTTAAGCATTCCAATGAAAACAATTTTGATTGGAATTATTCCCTTGCTGGGTTTATAAGCCAAACACTGCATCATTTTGCTAGAAAAGAAGAGCCAGATTTGTTAGCTTCCAGTAAGTTTCACAGTCTATTTTCATATTTTATGTGGAGTGAAATACAGAAAGCAAGTATGGAATGACAAAAATTGAAATGCAAATTAAGTTTTAAAAATTTGCTGCAAGTGACAAAGAAATGTAAATGCACTGAAAAATATTATCTCAAGGTTGAACATTCCCCCTGCTCAACTTCAAATCAGAGAGCAATTTCTGTACTTTCAAATTGCACCGTGAGGCTGATGTTTGCAATGCTCTCCCAGGTGCATAATACAAAGGAGTGTTAATTATTTAACGATGTGTACTGGCAGTCTGTGGGAATGGGGAGAGTGGGAAATAAACATGATCACTGTAAGGAAACAAATCTAATGTAAATAATGAAACTTATAGAGCTCTGTCCTAAAACAAAACAAAACAAAACAGAAGTCAAAAAACAACAAACAAACAAAAAAAAATCAACCAACCAAATAAGAACACCAACACCAACCAACCAACTAACCAACCAATCACAAAAACAAAAAAACAAATCACAAAACCAAACCAAACCAAAAAAAACCCTTCAGGGTTACCATAGCAACAGAAGACAGAAGACATGGCATGGGCAGCATCTTCTTTGTCCTCAGAGACACTTCCTTTCAGAAGTGAAGTGAACTTCTGCAAAGAGCTTTACAGACATTTTTTTATTTGGTGATCCTTTGCCTGGAAGGCTGGAATCTGTTCCCTTAGATTCAGATGCCTTCCAGGAGTTGCATAAATATCCCTTCTGGCTCTCGCTCCTGTTCTTTGGCAGCGCTTGGACCCTTTCCAACCAGTGACTGCTTCCTGGAAGAGTGCTGTCTACCAATCCTGAGGAATGATCTTTCATACCTACTCCAGGCTTAAAGCCAAGATAGACCATCACGGCATGTAGTCTCTACACTCAGACCATAAATATCATACCAGTGCCTTCTCACAGACCCCAGGCTCTAGCCTGCCTGAATCAGAGATGACTGGACAAGGTGAGGTTCCAGCAATGGTACAAGATCCCGCAGTGGCAGGAATTGCTTTGAGGAGTTGCACCAGGATGTTATTTGGGTGTCTACATGGGCCTTGAAAGCCAACTCCTTAGACAACATTGTAAATCCATTGTAAATCCATTACAAGTAATGAAATAATTTCCATTTAAACAGTTCTACAGGTTAGTGCTACTTTTATGTGAAATAGCCAAGGGCTGGGTTTATGTCTTGAGTGGAAGCAAGTCTTGACCCTTATTGCTTCTCATATTTTTTTCCATACATGCTAGAGCTTTGAAGAATTAAATAATTCATATACCATATTGAAATAATAAATAATCAGTGAGGGAGGCTTAAAATTCACAGTACATAAGAAAAGATGGATCATTATAGCTTATTATAAAGCTCCCCTCATAGCCAAGCCTTGGGGTTCAGTGCCATAACATAATAAAGCCAGTGAAACTGTAATTAAACTCAGCTTCCCTAGTTCCTTGAAATTCATGCGGGAAAAATGCAGGAAGGGGATATGATTCAAATGGTGATGGGAGGCAATGGTAATAACACAGAGTCAAAGAGAGGTCATTCTGAAACACACCTTGGGGACAGCAGGTGTGGTAATAAATTAACTGTATATACTTTTCAAGGCAGGGCAAAAGAGACGCAGAGGAATTCCAAGGAAGAGTAAATTGCACATGGCAGAGCCTGCCAAGCAATAACCTGCTGATTTAGGGTCCATTCTTGGAGTGGCTCCATGTTCAAAATGTCTACAGACAACTGAACAAACAGGCCCAGGCTTGTTCTTGCTCTGTGGCCCCTTTCCTACACTGGTGCCTTTCCAACGCAGTGCATTGATCTACCAGTGGCTCACCCTGGCTGATGAAAGCCATTGAAATACAAGGTGCACAGAGAGGACTTTTGGATTCAACTCTCCTTCCATATGTACACTGAAACAATTACATTGCCACCTAAACTACTTAGTGGTTTATGGGTGGACACCTGACCAAGCATTCTAGAAAACGGCTTTTGGGGAACTACAGCTGCCTGCCCTTCCCAGATTATCCAGACAGGAGGACATTTTTTCCCTTTCTCTCCCTTATCCCTCCCTTGATCCCTCAGGTTCTGACATACAGTAAAACTCATTATTCCCCCCTGTATGTCCTCATTCTAATGGGTGAAGAGCATAGAAACGGTGTTGCAGACATTTAGAAACACCTAAGAATGCAGTAGTCTGGTTTGGTATGTTCACTCCAAACTCAAAAAGATCATGTAACTCAATGATGTGCACAAATAGGCTCATTACTGCTCATTTCATCCTCTCCAATGATTTATAAACTAGGTATTGAAAATCAATGTGTAAATGGCACCATTTTGAAAATTGTGTGGAGAAAACCCCAATCAATCAGGAGAAAACTACCCAGAATGAGTAATGGTTGAACAGACAATTTTATGGCCACAGCCTCAAGAATTTGGAAGAAAATAAAAGATTTTACTCACGGAATTTGGTGCAGTTGAATTCGTTTATCACCCCAGACTATGAAGTTTTGTTGACATTTGTAGGCTCTGAAATTACCTGACCTAGATTCTGCATCTTCTTCTCATTTCAGAATTCCAGATTTAAGAAACATCTCTCTGTGACATTTTAATGATCTGCAATTTACACAAAAGAATGGAAAACTCAGTAGACAGCTTTTGACATTACATTTATTGGTAGGAAGTTTTACTGTGCACTCCCTCTTTTGATCCTGTGTCTATATGCTGAAAATGTATGAATCTTTGTGTTTGCAAGGATGGTAGGATTGAATCTTTAATGGAAATTGGAGTGCTTCTCCCTTAGTGCATTTTGTTTATATAGATGCTAAGGCAAACTCTAACATAAAGGTATCTTCTTATTGGTAGCATTTACAAACACATCTCAGCTGAACTGAAGGAAAAGGTGGGTAATTTGCTTGTCTATATTTCTGGAAGTCAACAGTGAAACAAACTCAGCACCTGAATAGCTAGCATTCCCCAATGAGCTACATTTTTCCCAAAGTCTGAAATATCTGTACCTTGCTTTAATTCTTTTTTGAGAGGGGCTAGCACATTTGTCCAGTCTCTCCCCACTGAAGCATATAAGGGGCTATGGGAAGAAAGTCCTCTTTAGTTAATGCATTTTACACAGAAATGTAAAATGGGAGGAAGATTGATACCCTTGATTTCTAGGTATGACATTAATTCACCAGCAAGTATTTGTAGAGAAATCAAAGATCAAGATATGCCTTGGATATTCCAGCCTGAAGAGAAAGAGCCTTCACCCATAACGTATAGAAGTATTATGGTTTTGAGGAATAGCTGATCATCTTGGTATGTTCTAGGAGAAGAGCTGACATCCTTGACCTCCAGATCCAAGCAATACCACTGTACATCCTGTCAGACAAATAGAAAACGTATCAGGACAGGGAAAAAAAGGCAAAGAGACAGTTCAGAGAATGAGAGAAGAAGAAGTGATGTCTCTATGTGGTTAGACAGCAGTGAGCAATACAAGAGAATGAACAGGAAGACAGGTACAATAAAAATAGGAAAGAAAATAAATAACTTCTGGCTGAACTTAAACTGGGTAGCCCAAAATGTAGCTATACCTGGCCAAATACGGAGAAAAGTCTTAGGAAAAATGAGTAGGTCTCCTGCAAAAGAATGTATACTAGCCCAGCTATTTTTCAGGAGAAAGAGTAGAAGCTTTTATTATCTACAGATGAGACCCCAAGGAAGTGAGGGACAGTCCCCCAGCAGTGGCTTGTGCTGGAACCAGTCACAACATTGGAAGCCTTATTGCATGGATCCTGGGAGACACCGCGAAAGGGAAGAGAAAGGTCTCAGGAGTAGAGGAAGAAAATGTTAGGGTAGATAGGTGAGAAATACAGAAGGGTCCATTCAGTTCTGTAACTCTGGAAATGAAAGGAAAAAGAGAAGGCATTTTTCATCACATCTTATTTTACCATTATGAGTCATATGTGATTCCAGGTCAGAGGGAATACTTAAATGTTTATAGTTTTGAAATACTAAAGTATAAGATGTTTAGTAGTTATTAAGACTACCCATCTTTCACAGTATTCAACTGACTTCTCTTTAAACATGTATTTGCAATGTGGGAATATAAGGAGCAGATCTTAATGAATGCTGTGCTTATCTGAATACTCCTGACGCCCCATAAAATCATGAACCTACAAACACAAGAAGTTTGTTTTGGGGGAAAAAAAGCATCCTGTAGGGGAAAGCAACAGTGAAGCATAAAAATTTACCAAACTTAAATAACAAGTAAGAAATGAATGCTAATGACTATGAATATGAGAGACAAGATTTAAAATATAAGTCATTTTGCAGAATCACAGCATTGTTTGGTTGGAAGAGACCTCAAGATCATCGAGTCCAACCTCTGACCTAACACTAACAAGTCCTCCACTAAACCATATTGCTAAGTTCAAAATCTAAATGTCTTTAACGTCTTTTAAAGACCTCCAGGGATGGTGACTCCACCACTTTCCTGGGCAGCCCATTCCAATGCTTCACAACCCTCTCAGTAAATAAGTTCTTCCTAACATCTAACCTAAAACTCCCCTGGCGCAACTTAAGCCCATTCCCCCTTGTCCTGTCACCAGGCACGTGGGAGAATAGACCAATCCCCACCTCTCTACAGTCTCCTTTAATGTACTTATAAAGAGCGATAAGGTCACCTCTGAGCTTCCTCTTCTCCAGGCTGAACAAGCCCAGCTCCCTTAGCCTCTCCTTGTAGGACTTGTTCTCCAGGCCCCTCACCAGGTTCATCACCCTTCTCTGGACTCTTTTGAGCACCTCGATGTCCTTCTTGTAGCGAGGGCCCCAAAACTGAACACAGTACTCAAGGTGCGACCTCACCAGAGCCGAGTACAGGGGCACGATCACCTCCCTAGCCCTGCTGGCCACACTGCTTCTTATGCAAGCCAGGATACTGTTGGCTTTCTTGGCCACCTGAGCACACTGCTGGCTCATATTCAGCTGACTATCCACCAATACTCCCAGGTCCTTCTCTGCCTGGCAACTTTTCAACCACCCATCCCCCAGCCTGTAGCTCTGCTTGGGGTTATTGCACCCGAGGTGGAGGACCCAGCACTTGGCCTTATTGAACTTCATGCAGTTGACCTCAGCCCATCGGTCCAGCCTATCCAGATCCTCCTGCAGAGCCTTCCTACCCTTGAGCAGATTGGCACACACACCTAACTTGGTGTCATCTGCAAACTTACTGAGGGTGCACTCGATCCCCTCATCCAGATCATCAATAAAGACATTAAACAGGATCGGCCCCAGTACTGAGCCCTGGGGGACGCCACTAGTGACCGGCCTCCAACTGGATTTGGCTCCATTTACCACGACTCTTTGGGCCCAGCTATCCAGCCAGTTTTTAACCCAACGAAGTGTATGCCAGTCCAAGCCATGAGCAGCCAGTTTCTTGAGGAGAATGCTGTGGGAAACGGTGTCAAAAGCCTTGCTAAAGTCAAGGTAGACCACATCCACAGCCTTTCCCTCATCCACCAAGTGTGTCACTTTGTCATAGAAGGAGATCAGGTTCATCAAGCAGGACCTGCCTTTCATAAACCCATGCTGACTGGGCCTGATCACCTGCTTGCCCTGTAAGTGCCATGTGATGACACTCAAGATAATCTGCTCCATGAGTTTCCCTGTCACTGAGGTCAAACTGACAGGCCTACGGTTTCCCGGGTCTGCCCTCTGGCCCTTCTTGTAGATGGGCGTCACGTTTGCTAGCCGCCAGTCAACTGGGACCTCCCCTGATAGCCAGGACCGCTGATAAATGATGGATAGTGGCTTGGCCAGCACCTTCGCCAGTTCTCACAGTACCTTTGGGTGGATCCCATCCGGCCCCATCAACTTGCGTACATCCAAGAGCTGTAGCAGGTCGCCAACCATTTCCTCATGGATAGTGAGGGCCACATTCTGCTCCCCATCCCCTTCCACCAGCTCAGGGTACTGGGTATCCAGAGAACAACTGGTTTTGCTGCTAAAGAACGAGGCAAAGAAGGCATTAAGCACCTCCACCTTTTCCTCATCTTTTGTAACTAAGTTCCCCCCTGCATCCAGTAAAGGCTGGAGATTCTCCTTAGTCCTCCATTTTGCACTAATGTATTTGTAAAAACATTTTTTGTTGTCTTTGATGGCAGTCGCCAGATTGAGCTCTAGATGAGCTTTGGCCTTTCTAATTTTTTCCCTGCACTGCCTCGCAACAACCTTATAGTCCTCCCGAGTGGCCCACCCTCTTTTCCAAAGATTGTAAACCCTGTTTGTCCTGCTAAACTCAAGCCACAATTCTCTGTTGAGCCAGGCTGGTCTTCTTCCCCATTGGCTTGTCTTTGGGCACATGGGGACAGACCGCTCCTGCACCATTAAGATTTCCTTAGGGAAACCAAACCAAGGGGTTTGGTCCTATATGTGTCTCTGGAGGTTGTTAAGAACAGATGTCAAATATATCAGTAGTTTGGATAATGCCAATCCATTTCTGCAGCAAAATGGACAGAGACTACTCAGGGTCCCTTCCAGCCCTGTCCTCTACGACATTGCAACATGATGATTATAAATTAGAAAGAGGACACAATTTCCTAGCTGAGGTTAATTAAACATTGGAACATCTACCAGCAAAGGTGCTGAACTCACCCTTACTTGAAATCATTACAAGGAGATTAGTTATCTGTACTAAACACATGCTTAATCCAGCTTTTTGGAAGAATGCAATGGCCTGTGCTACTCCACAGGATGCTGGTGACCCTCTGCCCCCCAGCCTTGCACTCTTTGAGACCTGGCAGCCAGTCTACAGAATGGAAATACTTTTGTTAATCCTAATCTTTGTTAACTGATCAATTTTTTAAGGAGTACCTGAGTATTTCACTGTCTTCTATGAATTTCATATTCACAGCCCTCAGGTTAAGACTCTTCATGATGCTTGTTAAATATTCAGCACCAACTTCATAAAGTTACCTTTGACACCATGAGTCCTGACTTTTCTCGGGGCTAGAGGGATTTTTATGTCATTCAAAAAGCCTTGTGGGATGGTGTAATATTCAGCCATGTCTTAAGGCTGAGGTTTTGGGTACATCTCAAATACATGTACTCCCCTCTGTCACCCTTAGTACACTACCTCTTCCTCATGTCACCTCTGGCTTGGATCTTCTCTTTAGGTAGCATTGCTGTTTTCTTCCAGTGTGCTTGTGTCCGGGACATCTAGTCACTGCTATATGATTTAAAGTGTATTAGACTTTTTACTTGGTAAGAAAAGAACATGTTTTAACCTCTGTATTTAGCTGAAGGGCAAACAGAGGGGCAGGCTGTGTGCAGACCTGAGCAGCAAGGAGGAGCTGCAGCCAAATGACTGCTTTGCACGTTGCAGCCTCTCTGTGTCCCTGCAATGGGCCCCCACAGAGAATCAGTCCCAGTGGTTCTGGTTTCCCAATTCTCATACCCATTCCTGCAGTACGGGCTTATCTCTGCAACGCTAAGAAAAGCCAGCCATCCTTGGTAAAATTCCAAGAAACTCAGTGTCCTGGAAGAAAATTAATATGTCTTTTCTTCTGAACAGTCATGTAATTATTACAATGCAATCTTCTTTCATATTTGCAGCTTGTTTAATGTTTATGAAACATGTTGGAAGTAAAATGCACTTTTATTACCTTGCAGAGCCCAACAATCAGAAATATTCTTTTAGTCTTGTTCCAAGAAATAATTAACTGCTTTTTGTTTGTTTGGAAATAATTAATTCTTAAATTATTGTTACTTTTACACCAAAGAAACATCTCTTCCTCTTGTGTTTTTTGTTTTTGTTTTTTTTTTTTTTGTTTGTTTGTTTGTTTGTTTTATTTTGTTTTTGAAATGATGTTCTTAACTGTGTCATCCTGTGATAATTCAGCAGGATAGCAAGGCTGGACTGTAGCACTAAGAGAAACATATGACAGGTTTAGATAAAGTCTTGAAATGTCTTACATAGAGTACCAATAAATAAGTAATTATTTTTGCCCTCTCTGCAAAGACTATTTTGCAAAGTTTCAACACAGGATTTCCTGAAACTGATGTATTTGTGTGGATATCCCTATAGACTTATGAGAACCAGCAGGCTAGGACTATTTTGTTTTCAGTGCAGTTCCATTTAGATCTTCTTACTCGTTGAGAAAAGAATAATAAAACAATAAGAAAGGAAAAGAAAGGAAAAGAAAGGAAAAGAAAGGAAAGGAAAGGAAAGGAAAAGAAAGGAAAAGAAAGGAAAAGAAAGGAAAAGAAAAGAAAAGAAAAGAAAGAAAAGAAAAGAAAAGAAAAGAAAAGAAAAGAAAAGAAAAGAAAAGAAAAGAAAAGAAAAGAAAAGAAAAGAAAAGAAAAGAAAAGAAAAGAAAAAAGAAAAGAAAAGAAAAGAAAAGAAAAGAAAAGAAAAGAAAAGAAAAGAAAAGAAAAGAAAAGAAAAGAAAAGAAAAGAAAAGAAAAGAAAAGAAAAGAAAAGAAAAGAAAAGAAAAGAAAAGAAAAGAAAAGAAAAGACAACAGAATTGTTGCATCAAGATCTGTTATATGCTTTACTTTTTTCTGTCCTCTTGTCAAATTGTATTTTTTGCTATTGTACACTACAAAACCTCAGTCCTAGTAATTTCAGTGGGAGCAGGGTAGTAGCAGTCGATTGTTACTGATTTCAGCAGGATGCTAAGTTGTCTCAACAGGAATTAGGAACTTAAATACTTTGTTATAGCAGGGGCTTAGGGAGTAATAAGATGGATTTCTGCTGTAAGCTGGGAGTTCATCAGCAGGAAATAACTGAGAAGAAGAGAGACTCGTGCAACAGTCAGATAAAAGCTGAACATGGGCCACAGAAATGACACAGCTGTGAAGAAGGCAAAGGCAATTCTGGAATGTCTCAAGGAAAGTGTTTCCAGCAGGAAAGTGTTAAGTGTCTGCACACTGCACTGTTCTCACCACCCATTTGAAAAGAAGGATGAGTTCATACTGCAGCAGTGACAGAGAGAGGTCATGGTGATGACCAGGGGAGGGGGAGTTCATCATTGGGAAAGAGTCGGTCTGAGCTTGGGGCTTGTCTGGTCTTGCAAAAGGAAGAATGAGAAGGGATGTGGCTGTCAGCTATAAATACACCAGTGGGTGAACACCAGGGAAAGATCAGAATGAATTAGTTTAAGGGATACAACTGGAAGAACAATTAGATGTCAACTGCTTATGGATAAATCCAGGCTGGAAGGTAGAATAATGTTTCTAATTGTCACGGCAGTGAGATTCTGGAAGACCCTCCAGTAATGCAATGAGGACAAAAATCCCTTCTCCTGCTTTTTTTTTTTTTTTTTTTTGTTTCTTTTTAAGGTGAAATGTGATCAGTTTATGAAATTAATTCAATGATAAGTGGCAGCTGGTGATGAAACTTGGCTCAGGGGATCCCTCCAGTTCCTTATTCCTGGGGGATGTTCAGGGTTGTTTAAACACAGGATTGCCCTCTATATCTCAAGCAGGCACAGATTATAAGTGGCAGCTAATTCCTGTCAATACTGTGTATGTGACAAGAAGAGCTTGGGTCACAACAAAGCCTGCTACCATCTCCATTTTGCCCAGCACAGTGATACCTCCCATTTTTCTGGGGTACAGAGTCATTCTTGAGGAGGAAAGCTCTGGAATGTAAATAGAGGTCAGTGCCATTTTTGAAAGTCTCAGCAAAGATGCTGCTGCAAGAAGTAGGACAAATGAACAACAAAAAATGATGAAGCCAGTTGTTTTGCAAGAACCAGGAGAAAAAAAAAAAGCCTTCTGTCCCTTTGAGGATTTTCTGTCTGCATGTGCCTCTGGAACTATTTATCTTGTAAAAACCTGGTGTTTTTTTCTTCTCATTTTTATTACTGCTTGTTCCTGAAATAAGTAATACTGAATCTGGAGCCCAAGGTGATATAAAACTTTGTGCACATTTGAAAGATTCTCATGACTGGTACCCTGACTTGCTGGGTCTGACTCTGCCACTTTAGAAACATGTTCCCAAATGCCCAGGCCAACCATGGCTCCTGGGCTAGCTCACTCATCTGCATGTGCCTGGAGGGAGGCTCCCTATAGCTTAAGGAGTTGAATAGAGCTTGTGAAATCTCAGCATTTCCACTCAAATTACAATGCTTAGACTTTTACAGGTTAGGTGCCTGTCAAGTGAGGTTTTAGGCAGATTTGCTAACCACTTAGCTATGATCTCTTAGTTAAGGAGAGGGAGACTATGAGGCGCAGTGGTAGGTTACAAGAGCTTTCTTTAATTAAAAAATGCCTGTGTGGAGGTTTTATGGTGCTTGGTGCATTGAGCAGATCTATCCACTGTACTCCATTCTTCTTATGACCCAATGCTATATTTCAGGATTTTCTGTTTTCAAAAGCTGAAATTTGACTTCACTAATAATGGTCAGCTAGCTCCTTTAGTATTCATTACAGGAAAGACATTTACAGAACTTGTTCATGCAGTCAGTTGATCATACAGTCAGAAAAGTACCCATTAGGTTTAATGTGCTGGGCCACTTAAATTAAGTTCTATGAATATTTTCCATGAAAAACAGAATTCCATTTTGTTCTGATATTATTTCTTAAGCCACACCCAGGGTTCTGTAGGCACACTGTGCCAGTTATGCTAGGTTGTGCACACAGGCAATGCAAGAGGCAGAAGTCTGTCTCAGAGGCTCTCACAATCAAAGCACTAAAAATGTGAAAGTGGGTCAGAGACACTGAACACTGTAATTAGCCTATTCTAGGAACCTCGCTTAGGCGCTGTAAGCATTTCCTGCTGTCTGTGCAGATCCTAGGAAATGAGTCCTGATCTGAGTCGTTTGTCACCCCCTTCTGTTTCAGATGTCAAAGTAGCTGCTGTGGCTGAAATAAGATATCTATTGCACCTGTACCTGACTCTGAAAGGGGCTTTAGCAGTGGAGAAAATGGGATTCATCTCACCATCTTTTAGACATCTACACTGTAGAGTGTTACCCACCAGAGAGGCAACCTCCTCTCCTTTCAGTCAGCGAAGAGATTCAGCATCTTTAGGGCACATCACAATGAAACAGATGCCCAAAGCAAACCAGACAATACTCTCACGGAAAGTTCTCATTTCTTTCGTTTTACTATAACGGGCATCTGTGTGTTGATACCCATATGGGGATGTCCTCTTTTCATTAGGTGAACACTGTGTTGTTGCAGGGCTGTATCTAGACGTGGTTTGTTCCTTGACAGCAGATGCATTTTGCCTTTGTTCCTTAGAGCTGACTGATTTTTATAACAAGGTGACTGCTCACAAGACCTGGAGCAGCTAAATACAGCTCTTAAATGGACTAAAGCTTCTCTGCTTGCTAACAAAACCTGAAAAAAAAAAAAAAAAGACATAAAGAAACAGGCTAGAAATATGGAAAAAGTAAACAAATAAGTGTCAGAAAAAATTCTAGTTGGCATCATATAATGTGGGGAAAATAATTTAAGTACAGACATTACGATGATAGAGGACATATAATTTGTCAATTTGATATTATCAGCAAATAAAACCAGGCAGAATTGCAGTTAAAGACCAAAGAGGTAATTGAAGCTCTTTGTAGCTCTTAGAGACTTTGCTGTAACTGCACTGGGCATATTGCTTTAAGTTCTAACTACTGGAAATTATAAGGCTTCAGGAGAGCAATAAAAATGATTAGGGGCCTGAAATTACTGACCGAGGAAGAAAAGATGAGGTAGATTAAAGCACATCCTTGAAAAGATGAAATGATGAGCTAATTGCTCCATGAAGGGCTCCACATGTGGTTTTCCACACCACCCAGAGCTTCAAAGGACCACAGTGTAGGTGAAAGCCAGTTCTGATATGTTAGTAATGTAAAAATCCATTTTAATCCAGAAACACAAGCTTTATTCATTTCTGATGCCTTCTGACCCTGAAATGCTGCTTTTATAACTGCAAACCCAAGAGCTGGAAAATGTCTTTGAATTTCTTCCTTCAGACTCTTCTTTTCCAAATAGTGCTTTTCTCTTAGGACAGAAACTCAGATCGCATTGGTGAAACACAATGCTTTTAAAATCTTTATGCAATACTGGCACAAATGGTTATTCTCTCTTCAAGGGCCCTTGGGCAAACTTCCTGTGTATGTCAATAGAAATTCAGTGAATAGATTAAAGTGAAAATATTTTCCCGAGCAAAGAAACTTTTTTCACAACACCAAATTTGTCACTGCTCTATTTTGAGGTTTAATTGCCACCTAAAGCATTTGGCTGCCAATAAAAGTCAAAGAATTCATCTGTAAATGTTTCACCAGTGCCAGTGGCAAGAGCCTCTAAAAATATACAGTAGAGGACAAAAGGCTCAGGCTGAACATCAAACTTATGTCTGAAAATGCCTGCCACCAGTAGAATTAATTTCCTGATTGTTGGTATTGTCCTGACCAACCTGCAGTGAATCAATCAGCAGAAAGTGCATAGAACTCGGTGTTGTCATCTTGCACGCTTGCCCCACCATGGCAGAAAAGCGCACAGAAAAACAGACAATTTTTCTGGAGGGTAAGAACAGTAGGGACAAGAACTTGAAACTAGCTATGAACTCTTTGAAGCAGGAATCATTATTCACAAGAGCTAGCTGCTATAAATAAACCAAACCACATCAAAGATGCTGAGATTATGTAAGGTTCCTAACGTACGCTTTCCAGAACACACAGGATTGGGACTGAGCAGACCTGAGTGGGCTCAGGCTGCTCTTAATGATCCCATGGTGTTTAATGATGATGCAGCAAAAAGAAAGAAATTAGGATCCGGTTTGCTGACATGGTGAATCCTGCCTTTGACTTCAATCCAATTCAGACAAACTCTTTTGCATGTACTTGTGCCACTGTGGAGTTACAGAATTTAAGGTAGAATCATTTTGCAGAGTAAGCATATGGTTTAGTGCTCTCTGAAATAGAGATGCTTTCCTAGAACAAGATTAAAATTGGAATGAGAACATACTAAGACTGAAAAAAATTCATTGTGACAAAATAATCCAATCTTCTCTCTACCAGATGCCATAAGATACCACCCATGGGATCCTGCATCACATGCATACATCTGTGGAGAACTGGAACATAATATACTTCTTGATTTAAAGATTTGCTCTGTGATGGAGCTCTGGCCCAGAGTTTGCCATGCCAGTGGTTAGTTATGCTGTCAGAGCATTTAAAAGTGCCTTAGTTCAGCTGTTGTTCATCACTCTGATTATTAGAAAAAGAAAGTGTAGCAAAAATGCAGTGCCTTTTAGGGACAAATGCGTAGGTTAAGAGGAATTCCTTGAACACAGAGCCCATTAACCTATCCTTCTCTCCTATTTCCTCTCTGGTCACACCTTTTAAAATCATTAACTCATTAGACCTGGGTCTGTTCCTCTTATTTCAGATATAAATCATCCAGCATGGTTGGGCAGTTATGTTAATAATGGTTGATATTAAAATCCAAGGCTCAGTGCCATAGCTCCAAATCAGGAAAGCACCTGAGGAGAGCAGTGATATGAAAGAACATTAATTAATGGGGTAGTGGAAGTCTGCTGAGCTCCCAGTAACAGCTACCAAATATTTGACAGCTTTACTCTAAATGTGATCCACATTGTGCTTGTTCCACGTCTGCTGTGTGGAAAGCACAGGCTGGCAAGCTTTTCCCAGGTAGTTAAAATTCAATATTGTTCTATAAATTTGAAATGTGAAGTCAGATCAAAGAATCTAATGCTACCCAAGGAGTGTGCTACAAGCACTGCATGCTAAGCACCTGCTGGTTCTCGCAACCTGTCAGCTGGATAGCTTCTACCTGTGCGTGCACCCACAAAAAACAGAGAGTCATTAAGGAGACGGGCAGAGGGATAATTCTCTACTGGATCATTCATTCTCCAGTGGTGACAAATTTATAGGTTGTATCAGGAGATCAGCTATCTTCTGCTGTATCCAGTGATGGGCTTACTGACAGCGGTCAAAAAAGCAGCATATCACCGCAGTTCAGCATCTTTAAAATGACACCTGCCCTGCAGTCCTGTGGCACTGAATAACAATGAATGCCAGCGGAGGACAAATAACAAAGAGTCCTTGTGTTAATGTCACCCCTGAGCTGGCTGTTCTGCACTGTGTGTACTCAGTGGACCTGCTCCTATTCCTTCTTTGGAGACATCAGCAGAGAACCCGTCTCATTTTTCTCTTTAGAAGAAGACATGGTGAATTCCTGGCACCTCTGAAGCCAGTGGGGACTTTGCCAGGATGCCCTGCAAGGCCTTGGGGCTGGGAGGAACAATGACCCGATTCTATCAGCTGTGTCTTTGTAGGTGCAATTCAGAAAGAGATTGTCTTATACAAGTGTACCAGGTATCAAAGGGCTGCTGCAGACGTAAATGGTGTTTGAAAAGTGACCTTTACCACTGCATCCGCTGAGAATGGTCTGGGTGACTCACGTGGTGCTTTGGGAAACCACAGCAACTAATTTTTAGGATGACAGAGTAAGTTAGATTCACAGGTAACCTCTGTCCCTTGATGTGTCTGCAGAAACTGGAATTATATGTAAAAGAAAATCTATTTTGTCTAGATTAACATTTCTTTTTTATCTTCACATGCTGAAGAAATTTTTAAATTGATTGTGATAAAGAATGTAAGTTATTGAGATGTTAGTTTATGTGACACTCAGTTCCATCTCATCTCTTATGTTCCTTTCCTGCCCTGTCCTTTCTTTTTTCTTCAGTTGCTCGCTGGATTTCTCCTTTGATTCTTTCCCTGTTCCTCTTTAAATTCTCCCCAAAGTAAAGATTGAACACCAAAGGTCCAAGTTCTAATCCAACATTTAAAATCACCACAATGACAAGAAAATGTTCTGTGAATACATTAGAAATATAAAGATGGAAAGAAGAATACGTAGCTGCCCACTATTTAATGAGAAGAATAAAAAAAAAGGAGTTACGGTAGAGAAGATTGAAAATAATTGCCATCTTTGCTTCACTTTTCTCCTCCAAAAAGATTACTTATGTCTAGATACATGACAAAATTAATTTTAACAAAGAGATTGAAATGCAAATGAGATCAGGGAGTGAATGAAAAGTCAACGGTTATTTATATAAAATAGATGTGTTCAGCTCAGCAGGGCATGATAAAATTCAGAGGATTTCAGGATCCAGCCGAGGCAGCTCTGAATTGTTGGTGATTATCTCTGAGGACTCAGCAAGGGCTCTGAGGTCCTAGAAGACTCGGGAAGAGTACGCATGTTATCAGGGATTTCTAGATCAGATGGTTTAACTCTGTTACACAGGTAACAGCAAATATTATTAAATAATCAATTTCTGCAGGTTTGTCAAATAGTAAAAAGATGTTTAAAAAGCAGTGAGTGTATGTGTGTCAAGAACAAATTGGGCCAAAATACTTTATTTTTTTTTATTTTTTTATTTTTTTATTGAAAGAGAATTGGAGAATTGTGTAGAATCAGGAGATGAGATATCTTGATCTCTTTAGTAAATTATGGATCCAGCTTTAGTGAAGCTATTGATGGTTTTCCAGTCAAGAGTCTCACATAAGCTAGGAGAATACAGTTTAGATCCCTGACAGCCAACATCCACCTGCACAGGAGTAGGGCAGAATAAATAACAGACTTTGTTAGTTTGTTCTTCATCTTTCTCAGTTTCTGTTCAGAGGGTTCTAGCTTAGAGACTGGGAGACTTAGAGACTTAGGATACCAGCAGGTGTAAACACTGGTTGAGGAACCACAGGGGAAGAGTAGATTTTCACAGTGAAAGAGGGGTTCAACAGGGCTCCATCTGGGCTCCTGTGCTGGTCATTATTTCTTGCGTGATTTTGATGATCAAAAGACAGCTGAAGAGATCTCTGGATGGAAGTGTAAGCTCTTGTTATGAGATCAGCCTTGAAAAGAGTCTGATGAACTGGAGAACTGGAGAGACTATGTGAAAACAGTCAGATGGTATTCAGTGAAATTCAGCAGCCAAGTGCTGTACTTTTTGAAAGAAAATAGCCAAATACAAAGTGGCAACTCTTGTATTATTGAAAGAACTATTTAAAAGAATATGGAGAGTATAGTTAAATTAAATCTGAGTTAAAATTGGATGGTGTTGCAAAGTTAACAAATATCCTTATGAGAGGTATCGAGCAAGGTTTTGTGGATAAGACAGATGAAGTATGAGTTCCAAAATAACTTAAAATAAAAAGATACAGTAACAAAAGAGTCCAGATGCAATCATCAGAAATAAGTGAAGTTTGAAAAGGCTGGAGAAAGTGCTTTTCAATTTAGAAAAGAGAAGTTAAAGTCATGATCATGGTATGCACGATGTTGTGATGAGGCCTTTGAGAATGTCATTATTTGGGCTTCTGGTAGAATAAGAAGAAATTAGCTTACTTAAATTCATTCAATCAGCTAGGAAAAGGCAAATTCCATATTAGGAAAATATTTCAAAATACAAAAGCTGCAAAGCACAGACTTTGTTCAGATTCTGTGGGATCTTCTTCAGTGCCAATTTCGAAGAAGAGTGGGACAAAAAAATTTCAGAGACCATCTGGATATTTACCTGTCCTTAGGGTAAAACGGTCTATTGGCATTTCTTCTGGTCCTCTAATTCCACATGTGTCTGGTCAAACAGTGAAATGAATCTACATATTCATGGCATCTGCATGCAGGATGGGCTGATGCATGAAAGAGGACGGAATGACTACAGTGCAACACCAGGAAGGAATTGGTTGCTTCCTGGCTTGTAGGGATAAGAACGACAGTGCTCCAGGTCTTGAAACTTTTTAGATGTGACTTATGTGGTGCAGCTGGTCCTGTCTCTGTAAATACTCTATTAAAGCTGTTGGGCTGGGTCTGAAAAAAAACATGAAGTAATTTGAAGTAAGCCTTAAAAGAATAAAGGAAATGGGAGAAAGCAGTGGACAAGAGAGGAGGAAAACTGACCTTGTGGCTATCAGCTAGCAGTCATGAGAGGCCCAAAAGGAGACGTTATATCCATGTTTCTCCATAATGGTAATTCATAAATTAGTAAATAACTAATTAAGATAATGAAGTAAAATCATCCAATATTTTCTTATAGCTACAGTGTTCTCCCTGGTACCCACCTTTACTCAGCACCCACACCTAACATTGGAGTTCCTGATCCTTTGCACATCTTGGCTCTCTGCACCTCACTTTGGAGAAAGGCCTAGAAAAGCTTGGAAAAAGTTTTCAAATATATGTCTATGCTAACAGCAAAGAAACAAATACTGTAGCCATCTCTTGAGTCCAGTATTCCAAGCTAACGGGGTGTAGTGTTAGGGTTCTGAGATATGGGGACCCCTTTAAAGACCATCATTCCATCCATACTGATGGCATCTAAGGTCTTAGCAAGTAATCTGTCATAAGCAAGTATATAAAGTTAAGAAGGCCTTAAGTTACTTGTCACATGACAGTCTAGAACAGAACATGGATCACCTTACATCAAGGTTTAACCCTGGTTTTACACTTTAATCTGTTGTGAAATAGACCACATCTGAATTTTTATAATCACTTTCCATTCTAGTGCATCATCAGTGAATATCCTTCATTACTGAGCTCTATTGACCTAAACATATTAAAATGCTTTTTTCTATTTCATTAACTAAAAAGGTATTATTGAAGTTTTACTGTCTCTTTCTTTGAAAGACTTATGTTTCAAGGCCATTTTTGAAAGCAATTTTTAATCCCCTGCATTCCATTCTTGCATACTTTTTTCTTTCTCTAATGAATACTAATGCTGGCAAAGAATGCAAGGCTTGACCCAGAAATAAATTTATGCAAAACCAGACTGTACACTCTTCCTTTAAATCTAAGGGGACAACAGTCAAAGTCACTTCACTTCTATTTTCACTATGCAGATTAATTCATTCGTGTTCATAAAGTGCTCTGAAAATTTTGGCTGCTAGTTCTTATAAAAGTGCTAATATTGTGAAGAACTTATTTATTTATTTATTTTTATCCTAGGCTGTTTCAATAAACATCAGTACATTAGTATCAGGAGGGAAACCCACTGAAATTAGTGACTAGCTTGCTGGCATTCTGGAGATAATTGGGCAGAAGGGTTAGATGAAGTTTAAATACTTTAATTTTTTGATCATTATTGACATGACTGATACAACCATAATAAAGGTGTGAGAAGCAGTAGAATATCTGAGTGGCTCATGTGCGCCAATATCTCACATAGGTAGCACTTGGGATGGAGCTATCAATCTTCACCTATCGTTTTGGGGTGATATGGAGTAACTTATAAAGTCCTTGTCATGTTCATCTTTTACTATCCACAAACGCTGCACAAAGGGCCAAACAATATTTTTGCTAGTTCCAGAGGACTGGAGTTTAGATGTAGTGATAGATTATCATTGTTGGGTTAAAGGAGAAGGGACACTCCACCTTGTTGCTTCCATTCCTCAGCATTCATTAGGGAGATTTAGTGTGAGAGATTGAAGAAGCTGGGATGTTGCTAGTCTCTGTCTTTACTTAGGAAGACACTTGTTCCTTTCTCCAGTCCATAGCCAGTTTTCATGTGTGCTATATTTTAAGTCTATTTAGAGCAGTAGTGTCCAGCTCTTGCAATGGTTAGCTCCAAAGACCACCCGGGCTGTGAAGTGGTGGAAAAAAAACATCTCCTTGGGCCTCTCAGTAAAGCAAGACAAGCAGCTCTGTGAACACAAACAAACAAAAAGCTTCAGTGCATAACAAAGCTGAAGAAAAACATCACTGGTTTGAACACAGAATTATGAACACAGAATTTATCATTTTCACAAATCTCTTGTGTACCAGACCTTGTGCACTAGGTTATGGGATTTGGCCACCAAGACGGGTTTTGTGATGCTTGGCCTGGGCTGCCTTCTAGTGGTATATGCTTGTCCAACCTCTGTGGTTTTCTTCAGCCAGGGACTTTGACCCTTGTCACTAGGATATCTGTGCTTTATGTTGTCTGTTTTTTATTTAAACTGTCTCACAAGCCACACAGGACTTGCAAACAGCTGGTCAGAAACCACCCATGAAGCTACAAGATTACATGCTAATGTACAAAGACTATCAGCTCTGATTTCTCTTTCTCATTGTCCATTTCATTGTGTTGTGCTGCAGATCAGCTAATTGAATTCATAGTTTATTCCCACACAATGCAAATTACACTTTTGGTATGTGCCCAACGGTACAATGGTTCTTACCATCGTTTCAAAAAGCACATAACAAGATAGTTGAATTCCAAGTACTCTGTATCTGCTAGGCCCTAAATTATGGGTTAAGGCCTGTCTGAGCTCTACTTCTCAAATTTTATCATCATACCCAAGAGCTGTGTAACCAACTTCCCTGTTTGAAGAGTTCCCCTCATGAACAGGTTTGCTTATTGCTATGACTCATGCTTGTTGCCAGGGCTTCTTTTAACACAGCTTTCCATTTCTGTGGCACATCAGCAACTGTGACACAGGTCTGGGCTCCCCTTCCTCACTGTGGTGGAGCAGCACATCCTGCACTGTTCCCTTCCCATGCAGAGAAGGACCTGGGAGGTCTGGTGAAGACAGTGGCTGGGAAGTCCTGGCCATGATGCCATGTTTGCCCAGTCTGAAGGGAAACATGAGGCAGAAGACAATCATGAGCCACATGTTCAGTATTTGAGGCTCTGCAGGTCTGTTGTAAATGTGTATGCATTTGCAGTACCAACGTTACTGCACCTGCAATGATTGTTGCCTGGTCTAAGTGACCTGATGAAGCTCATCTCTTTTTTCTGAACTTATGCTCTGACAGAAGATGTGGCTTCTTCCCACAAACTTTGCTTCCCCCTATGTACTTATTTACACAACTACTTTTCTATTTATAACCCTAAGTGCTGTATGGCTAAAAAGCCTTACAAGCATTTCTGGCTCATATTTTCCTTGGATGTAAGAGTGGTCTCCGTCATGTAGTATCTCCAGGAAGCTCTGTCATGTGTAATGTGCAGCAAAGACAAAGATCATTCTATTATTACTGTTTATCATCAGGATATAGACATTAAAAAAGTATTAAAGTATCAGCTTTAAACTGGCCCAGTGATTGTTTTATCACTGTAAAACAGCAGAAGGGGACAAGAGACTGCAAGGAAGGAAACCGTTGGAAAAAAATACAGAATAACTACGTGTTGTTTTTTTTTTTGTTGTTTGTTTTTTTTTTTTTTTATATATAAAGAAAAATGGGTGCAGACTTGACAGTTAGTGTGCTGTTTATTAAGAAGCATCTTTTTTTTTTTTTTTTTTTTTTTTTTTCCATTTATTTCAAATGCTGAGGAACCTCTAAATTGGTGGCAATGAATGGAAGTTTTCTGGCATGCAGCACTACTGAGTTCAAAAAGAACAAATGTGATCAAGCCCAGTAAAACATATTCCCTGCTTCATTGTATGCAGCCTCTCTTGTGTATTTATTTAACTTCCCTCTAGTCACACAAGACAGAAATGATGAGATGTGAGGCTGCCTGGTAGCCTTCTTGCAAAAACATCACATTTTGACCCATTTCAGCAACAATGATATCTTCAAAACAGATCTTTGGCTTAATACAATCCTTTCTTCCAAGGTAGGCCAAGGTTATAACAACAATGCTTAAAACCTATACGGTGAATTATCTCCAAGCCTTGAAAGTACTTTGAAATGAAAGGTTCTTAATATTAGTAAATCTGTTTTCAGATGGGGACAATGAAGCAAAAGTGAAATAAATTTCTTTGGTAAGCAAGTCAGTGGCAGAGACAGGAATAAAACTTATTAGCATTACAATTCGACAGATCTTAACCAACATTAAAGTATAAAACTCCTGAAAAAGGGAATTTAATTTCAGTAGAGCTCTGATGTTTTACAATAGCTGAAGAGAAAAGAAGAGAAAGGCACTCATACAGAAACATTTATTCACAATTTGAAGTTAGTGAACAGCTGGTTAAATAACGTCTCTGGTGCCTGTTTGAGTTGTTGCAAACTTATTAAAGCTTAACCATTCCTGAATCTCAGCAAATTAATAAATAGGTGTGTTGGAGTAGCTTGGCCATGATCTGATGGACATGGGCTGCCCTCAGGCAGAACAGCCAGCCAGAAGGCTTTTGGCTGCTTCTATAAATAACAAATATTATTGCAAGATGTTCTCTGTGTTTATGCATGAATGCAATACTGTTAGGGTAGCAGTCCCACTCTGAGATAGTCTTCTATAATGCATGGGTATCAAGCGATACCATCCCATATGTCTGTGAATGTACTGGTGTGCACTACATCGTTGGAAAAGGAGCTGAAGTATTAGCTTTCACCTGCAAAGTTAAGGTGGTGGCCTTTTTTATGGGATCAACATCCAGACAATATAGCCTACTGAGAAATGAGAACTTCTAGTATGAAATTAAATATTTCACAGGTGAGGAGTTAAAGCGGAGCTGTTTCAGCCCTGAAACAGCTTCCTCCTAAACAGTATGAAATGGCAGGTCCTTTAGAGACGAAAGTTATCTCCCTGACAGTTTAAAAGCTACATTTAACTAGCAATTGATGGGTACTTTCATCCTTGCTGTGCATCCCCACCCAAGACATTGCTGGAAAAAACGAGGAATTGGCTTGAGGCTACCCCCTGCCAAGCCAGTGGCAAAAGAATGGAGTGACAGAAGGGCATGGTTAGGATGTCCCCATGAAAAGCCACTAATTGCTGGGCTCCAGGCTACACAAATATTTTCTAAAGGCAGCCATAATAGTGCAAATGCCTGGAGCAGGCAGTGAGAGAAGGCCTGGTTATATGAGGGGGATTGACTGCCATGGAGAAAGGACCCTGGGGGGACTACCTTGGTGCATCCTTTCCCAGCCTGTTTTATCCTCTCTCTGCACTGCTGTGGCTAGCAATTAGGCCACAACATCCTGATGGCTTTTGGAGATGGATTTTGGGAAGGGGTTTCTGTTTCCAAATCTAAACCTTGCTAAACTGAGCCACTTCTATGCTACCTCATGCATATCCCCAGGGGAAGGTGGCAATGCAGCATCCCACAGGCATGTACAATATTCAAGGCTGAAACTACGCTGTCTGGCCACTGGCTCAGCCCATATTACATCTCAAAGGGCTCTCATGATACCACAGACTTATGTTGTTTGGCCACTTCATGTTTAATTTTGGTATTAAGCAATATTTGACAAACCCTACCAGAAGTTAACAAACATGGTTCAGTCCCCCAAGTCCATAAAACAGGTTCAGTCAAGGCAAGCTATTTCTTAAAAGGGCTGTTCTGGCTGTTTCAGAGGAAGGTTTAGCTCTGAGGTGGTCACCTGAAAGTCCCTGTCTTCCACCATCTGTCCCCTGATCTCTAACAGCCGAATTGTTTCAAATCCTTAAACAGAAGTTAATTGGCTCTGCCAAATACTCTCTCTTTAGTCAGTTTGGGACAGCCTGGATAACAAGACTGCACTTGTGTACATTATGATCTTGATGGGTCCCAGGACTTGACAACTCGCTGTATTACACAGAAAACAGCTTAATTGCATGTGATGTATGAAAACCCGTTTTTGAATTTTCTGTGTTTAATTTCAGTGAATGCCTCCTTGTTCTTGAAGGAGAACTGGCAGAACAAGAACCCTCTAGCTGCTTTGGATGGCACATTAATTTTACTTTTCACCAGGAATGAGTTTACCAGGGGCAGAGAGGCTCTAGACAGCAACTGGCTCTCTTCTGGCAGCAGCAGCTGGTGCTGCAACTCATCCAGGGTCTGCTGATAAGCCTGCAGTGTGGCCATACAGGTACCTCCCCCATCCAGCCGGAAGCTCCTGCAGGTTAACAGTCCCTGTCCTTCAGAATATCTTCAGATTAGGTTTTGACATATATCCAAAAAGACAAACTGCTAAGAGAAGCCAATATTCCCAAACCCCTGCTTGGGCACAAGGCAGCGGGAATGAGCAGCAAATCATGGCCTGATTTGAGCAAGCTGAAGGAGAGGAATATGAGCAGGCCTGCACCCTGCTGTCATCCCTGGTTCACCTGCATGGGCTCTGTGCGTGGCTGTGCATCTGCAGCAGCCTTGGGAAAACAGCTGGGACACGACCCTTGTAATAACAAGGCTAAAGAAGAGGAGAACTCATGGTTGCATTTCATCATGGGGGGAGGAGAAAAGTGTTTCTTTATAAGGAACCTCAGTTGGTCTCAGACTGCTCTGTATTTACTAACTACAAATGTCTGATTGTCTTTTTTTAATATTATTTTTTTCAGTGTTTAGGAAAACTGAATGACTGTCACCAGAAATGCTCTTAAAATATCCAGGCAGATCTCTGGACTGCTCAGGGAGGCTGTGAATACCCTGCAGGAGATGACTGACCAGACTCTGGTCCCAGCAGATCCCCAGTCGGGGCTGCCAAGCCTTGCCTCCCTCATTGCTTGCAGCATGCTTGCAGTTGAGACATGCTAATCAACACTGTTATAAATGGCTCAGGATTCAAATTAGGATTAAATAAAAAAGTAGGATTTATTAAAAGAATATAAAGGAATACAGGTAAGCAAACAGCGCGAAGTGCACCGAGCCATTTATAACAACACCATGGAGCAGTAACTTGTCCTTCAGCTAGGTGGGAGGAAATGAAAGGAATAAATAAATTTCTCAGCCCATTTTTCTCATTTAGGCAAATTTTGATCTTGTGTCTATTTTTTGAAAAGAATGCCTAAGTAACAGTGACTTGTGGTCTTCGGTCTTTGCTTTTTTTCCCTCACTATGCCCCATCACTGTCCTTCTCCCTGAATGAAAGGAAATAAATTTGCCCTTAAAGGAAGCTAAATGTCAACTTGTAGCTGTAGTTTTTTGCCCCTTTGTCTTTCTATTGATTCATACCAGCTGATAAATTGATCTAATTACTAGATTTAGTTACTATACATAAAACCAGTTTGTGAAGAAAATATTTTCCTGGATTATTGTCATTTGGGGGGAGAACAAGCTTTTGATTTTACTTTCCATATCATCAGATCTACTTTTATCAAAGGGTAGATTTATGCTTGCACAAAACCACTTGAAAATGATCATAAAACATGAGGACAAGAGAGATGAAGGAGGCAGGAGAACAATTTGAACAATTTAGCATTGGAGATGACCCAATGTGTGTCCAGAGACAGATTTCTGCTTCTCCCTCCCCCTTTTTATTCTGTCTCTCTGTCTCTTTCTCTCTCTCTTTTAATATTATTATTTTCTCTCTCTCTTTCTATTATTATTTTCTCTCCCTCTCTCGCTTATTTTTTTTTTTTTGGTGGCTGATATACTAAGTCACAGACAACCTGACAGAACTGGCAAACTGTTTCACATGATCACTAAGTGATGCTCCATGTAGTATTCTGTTACTCCTTCAGCTCTTCTAAAGAAAGTCCTTTGAAGCCTCTGGCGGTCAGATATTTGCATCTTTTAATCAGATTGAGAAGGTGAGAGCTGTGGGATTCAGCTGACAGCCCTAAGTGAACTGGAAAACATTAGAATCCCTCAGGAGTAAGTGGAGAAGAGCAGGTCTGGGAAGGGATCACAGAAGTAAGTTTTCACTCTGGTGCCTGGTCTCACTTTTCCACCAATTCAAAGGAGCCTGGAGGTCAAGATGGACAAGTAAATGGGAGCTGAATCTCACTTTTGCCACTAAGGCTGAAAGAACCTTAATCTCTGTCCTCTAACCCATCTTTCCACTTGGGAAGGCAAATTCCCACTGCCCCAGGGATGACACATTCTTCATTAATGTGCTGAACCTTGCCTCTCCCATGAGCAGCCACCCATACTCTCAACTGTTTGCATAAGCAGAGTTCAGAGATCATATATTACTCAAAAAAAGCAGAACATTCTGTATTATGGACTCCAGATAGCTTTGTTTTAAGTATTTATTTTCTTATGGCTGTCTTGTCAGTGTGCATCAGCTTGGAAAACAAGAAGTCATGTTGAAGAGAATAGCAGTGTATGTAGATTTTGAAGGAGAATACCTAGACAGATGGTTCTGACCCAAAGTGACTAATTGATTGTGGTAGTGGAGTGGGAGACATTTGCAACACTGGTTTCAGAAGCTCTGCTGTTCCTGACATTGTGCTGACAGTTAATGAATGAGGATGCTGCTGAACAGGGATGTAAACAAAAAAGATGGCAATTTAAACTTCATCTTGGTTAAAAACAAGGAGAAATAACAAACAGAAAGCAGTGCTTCAGAAATGGAAAAGGACAAAGGTGTGCAAAGCAAAGAAATATTTCTGTCTAGTTCCCAGGATAGCAATAAAACAAGTGATACAATGCACAAATGATGTGTCTTTAACTCAAGGCTTAAAGTGCTCTACAAGCATTTTAATTAATAGCTTGAAGAATCACTGTTAGTGAGAAAAATAACACCAGTCTTTCCTAGCCCACATGGACAGGAGAATTCAAACAGGTCTCTGTAAAAATGCAGAGAGGTGACAAATTTTGATGAAATTTTGTTAATGTACAAAATCCTGGATTCCTGAAGACAAGAACAGAGGAGAAAAGAAACAAGTAATAACAACTCTATTTTCTTTCCAAGAACCATCCCAACTCTGAACACAAAAGTTCGTAATTTTCTCTTCAGCTCTTTGACTCATTCAGGATGATTCCTTCACTTTTTTATCCTTCTGGGTTTCTCCCCCTGATTTCTTGCTCTTCTCTGCCTCTTGTGCAAAGAGTCCTGATATGGGAATTGGACAAACCACTTCATGTGCACCTATTTTTATTTCATACAGTGATATATCCCAGGTGGAAGTCTTTCTGTTTACGCCTATTTACACTAGTTTTTCCTACAAGTGGAAAGGTGACAAAAGCTCTATATTTCTTATCTAGGTCAGCTATTTTCCAAACTGCTCAGGCTACCAGCAAGGTACTTGTTTTTCAAGTGGGTGGGAGAGATTCTCCAGGAATCAGGAAGCAATCCCTTGGAAGGGTCTTCTGCAGCTCTCCACCCTTCCATACTTCACATTACAGTCATGCATCTGTGACTCTTGGTGCTGCTGGATATTTTCTGCTTTTCTAAATCCGTCCTTCCCATCCTTTTATTTTTTATTTGTTTTTTATTTTTCCAGGAGTCATCAGATAAAGATATATATTTTTTTTCCTTCATTGAAAAATGAGGTCATGATGCATTAGAGATGTTACCCAACAGGTTCAGAAAAACAAAAATGTTCTGACTCCTTCACTAACTCAGAACAAGCTAAGGCAACCAAAATTGAGCCTGGGAAAATGCTGTCTCCAAGAAACCTTGGTGTAAAGGTCTTCAATGTCAGCAAGAGGTTTTCTTTCAACAGGGCTGCAGGGCCATTGCTTTGCCCCCTTCTTTAAGGCAGACTTGAGCTCAGACTGAGTTTTCTGCTAGTGAATCATCTATGTGCTCCCAAAGGGCAATTTCAACTAAATCAAATGTGATGAACAATTTTTAGGAATGACAAAAACAGTGCTTTTCCTAAGGGCAATGTCCTCATCTGGATGACAGAGTCACAAGGGGACCAATTCTCAAAACAGGGATGAAGACCTCATGTGCAAAATAGCCTGTATGAAGCAAACGTTTCCCCATGTATTATTTTCAGGTATATTTCTGAGAGCTGCACATTCTGGGAATGTAGCTGAGCAGCTGCATAGCCAAATGTAAATGAGATGTTAATTAAGCGGGAGTAGGTAGGAGAACTTTTCTCCTCTTTTCTTGTAAGTACAGTATGGCGACCCTCATCCATGGTGATACCATGGCAGCTGCCATTCTTCATTTACCCTTATGTAGCCTATGATGAAATGACTGGTATTACATAGGCTCAGCACCTGTGAAATTCTGAACCAATTATTTCTACAAGCTGGCAGTGAGTGCATATCAAAGAGCTCTCTGACAGCGGCTGTGTTGTTCAGTAAAGGCACTGTTGTTCAGTGTGGCACAATAATTCTGTCAAGCCATCCCAGCCCTGTATAGACATCACAGACAGAAATGGCTTTGCATGTGCTTCAGAAACACAGCTGGTCGCATTCCCCTTCCCAGCAGCGCTCTCAGGGGATGCTGGAGTGGGAGGAAGATGACAGCAAAATGCCAGTGCTGGTGTCAAGGGCAATCCACACTTAGTTCACACTGGCTGTGGTGGTATCTGCTATGCCAGGAGAAGCTATGTGATTAAATATGAAATGATCACAGGTCATTTCACTGCTCAGGGACATTTGTATGGGTGGAACAGTGTGGTTGTTTCAGATTTTTTTTTCCCTGCTCTGACAAGGCTTGCATGGGAATGAGACTTAAGAAAAATATATCATACAAGTGTTTGCCTGTAAGAGCTCACAAACAGCACAGGAGCAGTGGCTCTCCGCCGTGCAGACTGCCTCCCAAGGGTTTCCATCTCTTCATGGCAGCAGACTGGCACATTTCGCTGCCTTAAGCCTGGGCTATGCCGAAGAGGAACGATTTCCGCGGCGAGCTAAGGCTGGCTCCAGCAGCTCTCTTGCGAGCCCTAGTGACAACAGCATCTGCCTGCAGACAGACAGGGCCTTGAAAGAAATATCTGTTCTAGCAGAGGGAGGGCGCTTGCTTGGAAAGAAAGGAAAATGTTGCATTCTTCTGCTAAAAAACTTTATTTTCCCATTCTCTTCATCTCTCACTCCTCCCCTGAGAAGATCAAAGTACATCTCTGACCTCTGCAGAGTGTAGAGACTTGTCTTGCATTAGATCCCAAGACAGACATAAAAAAAGGGTGAAGACAAATTAGAAAGTGAAGGCAGATCTATTTGGAATTTATATATGTATGAATTTCTTCCAGTGACATCCCAAATGCCAGGACGTTTGCATTCAGGAGGCTTTGGACCTGATAACAGTGCCATACAGCTCCCCTTCCACCAGGCGTTCGAATGCATGCTTTAATCCTATGGGGAGCTGTTGTGAGGACCAAGGATGGACACCTAACTCTTGTGGACACCTTGATGGACACCTTGGCTTCAACCAGGACATTCTACCAGACCTCAGAGATAAAATATCCTGCAGTTTTGTGAGTTCTATTAATTCCAGAGGCCTTTTTTCCTACTTTTTATCACATGCACATCTTAGGCCTGAGAAACCAGGATGCTGGGCATCGATGAACACACACTGGAAGCCCAGGTGGCTTCTTTCTCAGGTAATGCTTTTAGATCTGAAGTTTTTCTTTGCAGGCAAATCTGATTGAACGGAGAAGCTATCCATTGGTTCATAACTAGTTTCATATCCACCAGGACAAACAGTGAGGGGGAAAGCAGAATGTATAAGGTATATCCAAATTCAGCAAATGTCTAATATATCACCCCTGGATTAGATCAGAATTGCTTTTTAAAACTGGAATTAGTAACTTAGTATTGCTAAGGTTGCCTTGTGCATGCCCCTGCTAAATGCGTCCTTGTCCTATTCAGGTCAGCTCAAAAGCCAGTTTACATTATCTCTTCGAATCCAGCACCAGCTCTCTTCTCAGGATGTCTTCTGGACATTATGAACAGCTAACATTTAATTAAAACTTTTCTCTTCCATCTGATGAAACTCGAATTTATGTGGTGGGGGTAGAACAGAAACCAGAGACAAGAGTTTGAAAACATGTGTGTACATGTGTGTGCATGTATATGTACACACATACAGAAATTTTTTATTTTTACCTTCAGGAGTTAATTTAAATCTTGCTCATTTTGCTTGTTGACATGAAATAGATCCATTTTAAACCCAAACTTGCAGCTGATGGGGCAAGTTCTGGTCCCATATTATTAGTTACTATATTTATAGATTTTTAAAACTTTTTTCTTTCTTTTACAGAATTAAGCAAGTTTATATATTTATACTACATTAGAAATGAAGTCTGTATTCACAAAAAGATGTACTCTGAATGTAATAAAATGTTTCTCAGTCTTCCTTAAATAAATAGCCTTTTTCCATCTGGCTAGTACTAGGTCTGAAAGTGTGGTTTTTGTCACGAGAATCTTCCAGAATCGATAAGCCTGTAAGTTAAGAGTTTCCAACTTCTAGTTTGCCAGCTCCTTTTCTTATTGACAGTGTCTGGGCTAGCAGTGGGAATAGAGCAACAAATCTGTTCTTCCTGGATTTCTAATTGCTGTAGTCTTCTAAAAAGGTGTTTGGCAAGGGTAAGGGATTTATCTTCAAGAGTGAAATTTAAGTAGTTTGGAGACAAAACAGTTGAACACAGACCTCATTCTTTTAATACAGGCAGCGAGTAGTTTCCCACTGATTTATAAACAAGGAAAGCTGGATCTATGCAGAGCTTTGGATATACCTTACTAGACTTAGGCACAAGTGCCCAAGTAGACAAATCATCATTCACAGAAAAATCATCCAACTTACTTCGAACAGAATGTGAAAAGGAAAACAAGGAGATAAAAATGTCAATTTTACCCTGCAACAAGATGATCCCCCTTGTGGCTGTGACTGTGTTGAAGCTTAACCAGTGATAATCCAAATCCTGGTACAAATCATTCATCTGGGATGCTCAAAATGTTTTAGAATGAAATGGAATGGAACGGACTCGAACAGAATGGAATGGAATTGAATGGAATAGTTCAGTTGGAAAGGACCTACAAGGATAATCAAGTCCAACTGCCTGACTGCTTCAGGGCTAACCAAAAGATAAAGCATATTAATGAGGGCATTATCAAATGCCTTTTAAACACTGACAGGCGTAGGGCATCAACCTCCTCTCTAGAAAGCTGGTTCCAGTGCTCGACCACCCTCATAGTAAAGAAATTTTTCCATATATCCAGTCTGACCCTCTCCTGGTACAGCTATGTGCTATTCCCACACATCAGTTACAAGGGAGCAGAGACCAGCACCTCCCTCTGCATGTCTTCCTTGGGAGTTGGAGAGCAGTAAGGTCACCTCTCAGCCTTTTTTTTTTTTTTTTTTTTTTTTTTTTCTCCAGACTATCTCCCAAAACCTGTGTATGGAGATCATAAAATAACATGTAGAGAAAATGGGAGCATAGAGAAATTTTAAGATCCCAAAGATATTTCCTTGCTCAGCCTTCAACCCCTTGAGCATGCATGGTTGTATCAGGCCTCTGGTCAGCACTTGGAGAAGTAGCTTCTCAGCTGATGGCTCAGCCGGAGTGACAATGGAGAAAAAGATGTGAAAGGTGTCCCTGCCCATGGCAGGGGAGATAGAACTAGATATCTAAAGGTCCTTTTCAACCCAAATCATTCTGTGATTCTGTGATCTTCAAGTAGTTCTCAAACCACTTTTATCCACTCTGGTTAAAATATTTTCATGATATGATATATAACAGGACTGAAAATGCTCATCTGATGGCCAGTCACATTTTAAGCTGAACTAAAACCTTTGACATGCTGATACAAATTGTATTTAGCATCTAATATAACACTTTTGCCTTCCATGCACTTCTGTAATATCAGCTCATTAATCCTCATAACTGACAACTAAGTGTTTTACAGATGAGAAAAATCAGAAAGAGAAACAGTTAAGAGGCCAATTTAAGGATATAAGATGACTTTTGGCTCCTACAGAAGAACATTAAATACTTGAGGTACTGTGGCAAAATCTGGGATTTATTGTGATTGAAAATCTTTTTATGTATACAGAGAGCAGAGAGTCTGAGAAGGGGGGAATAACACATAGCAGCTTGCAAAACTCCTACCTAGATGTATATGGCACTGCCACCTGCCTGGTGGCTCATTTGAAGATGAGCGTTACAAGTCCATGTCCATCTTCATTTTAAGCAAACCTAGAAACTGCTATGAAATAACAATAAAATGGCCATTAGCAGACAAAATGAAGACCTGTTCACACAACCAGCCTGTAGTTTTAAAATAGTTTTTGGCTTTGTTCCTATTGTGGGATTCATGGTTCTACTAAAATAAAGACTGACACAGACACTTTGATGTATTGTCACATTTTTTTTTATAAAAGTCCCACTGCCTCTTGCAACATATGAAATATTGCCTGAGCTACTCCTGTTATCATTCATTATTTTGTCTACTCGTTAGCAAAAGGTTTTATGCAGTTCTTATGGCCTGTCTCACAGACTTCCAAGATGTCAAGATGTTTTGCTGTGCAGCTTTAGGCCTGGCCAAACTTTTCAAAATCTCTTATTTCACTGAGGGTTGAGGGGGTGGGGGAGATTGTTAGGAGCTTGAGTGCCTTTTTTTTTTTTTTTTTTTTTTTTTTCCAACAAACATGTGCTATTTCTGAGTTCTGCAATTTTATTCCTTTTCCTTCTGAGCCAGGTTTTCTCTAGCAGCCAGATGGCTGCTAGAAAACAGGAAGACCTGTAGGTGGTCTTTATGATTAATATTTTAGTGGTTTGGTACTGCTGCGTATTCAATGGTCAAATAGAGATTTTGTCAGGCTACAGAAAACATGCAATTAACTCATAAACTATAACTGTAAATATAACTGTGCATTTAAAAACATTGTCTTTATTTTGATATGATGCCTATGGCAGGAGCAAGAATAAAGGGTTTTTTAATATGTATCTTTTTGAAGCTGAGTATTTATAATCTTTTATAACGTCAGTCAATAAATAGAATGAACCAAGTTGATCTTCAGAAGTCATATTTACAAATTAATCACTAATCAGAAAGCTGTGAACAACTCTGAAAAGTGAGAATTACTGTCTTAATCTATTTACAGGACCAGAAAGTGATTATTTTACAAGTAAGTGTTCACAACAGTACATGAACTTTGCAAATCAGTTTAATAACCTTCCCTTGCATGCTTACTCACCCTCTGGAGCATCTAACAGCTGGCCAAATGAGACCCGTGGCCAGCTGGTCAGTCTCATAAGTAGGCAGCATAGAAAAATACTGACGTGTTTCAAGGAGTGAAGTAAAAGAAAATGAAACAGATCGGATAAAATACGTTCACCTTGCCAGAAGTTTCAAGACAAAAACAAAGCAAGAAACTAAAACAAATTGCCCTCAGAGCTTTAAATGAACCTAATTCTGTGAGACTGCAAAATGTAAAGCCTACGCTATTATAGTGTACATATGGATTCTTTTCGTAAAAGTAAGAATTTTGGAATGACCGATGTGTTCATGTATGATTAAGATTAATGCATGTGGCATTCATTTATATAAAAAGTCTCTCTTGTTTAGGAGAATACATGTTCCCAGCATTTCTTTTACAATAATTTCAAGGATAATTTGAGAAAACAAATTGTACAATTAATGCTGGCACTAAAAAGACACCTAGATATAGCAAAACATTGAAACAAGCAAACACACACAAACCCCATTATTATCTTTATTATTCACTAACTATGCAACTATGGACAGGTCCCTCTGGTTGGCATCCCTTTCCTCCAGCATGTTGACCACATCACACAGCTTGGTGTCATCGGCAAAGTTGCTGAATCTGCTCTAAGGCCTCATTAGAATTGAGATTGTTAAAGAGGTCCTTTTGAGACATTTAGCTCCACGTAGAATTAATGCTGTTGCCTATTAAATGTAGTTTCATATATTCTTTGTCATTAGACTACAACTAAGATTAGATTGCAGTTAAATTTAATGTTAATCAATAATAAATTGCTATGCTGTCTGTGGACTGTAGTTTAATAAGGGTCTCAAACATGAGCAGTTTTAAATGGAACAGTCAGTCTCACTGAAGCCAGTGAAAGGACCTGTGTGCTAAAGTAGGCATGTTTGTAACAGACTGAGATACATCTATAAAGAGGTATGACATCCATTTAGTTCAGTGGATTAATCATGTTTCTGGCTTGCCCAATAACACAGATATTCTTTACAGATGCTTGCTCTGAGAAAGCAAGCTTGACATCTTGTTGAAGAATAGCATATAGATGCCATCAGGGAGCAGGCTGGAGATATCAGCTTTGATGTCCTTCAACTGCCTTCTCAGCCTTCTGGAATAAAAGATTGTTTATCCAGCAGCTCTTTGAAAATTTCCAGATTTTCAGTGTGGGCACATGTAGGCATGCATCGTGAGTGTGGAGAAAAACAGGCAGTCCACAACCAAAACCTGAGGCAGCCACATGGAGGCAGAGCACTCCTTGATTGCACCTGCACTTGGATCATCACTTTCAGAGAATAAACTTAGCCACTGATACTACATACTTACTTGCATGGACAGGTTTTATCAGAATGCTTAAGAATACAATAAAATCAGAACCCTAGGGTGACTGGTGTATGAACTAGAAGCATCAATTGAATATGACAGCATAGATCTCAATCTGAAACCCACCTTTTTTTTTTTTTTAATATATATATTTTATTTTAAGAAATGACTGTTTCAGTTCAAATTTGCAAGCTGCCAGCTTTGCTGGAGGAGTCCCTTTCTTGGATGTTCTTTAGCATATCATTTTCCATGACATGTGTTGCACTGTAATAGTAAAAGTGCTATCCTGAGAACAGTGTTCTGTGGGTGCTCTCCTGCAAAGTGAATTTTCCTCATCTTCAGTTCTGCTGTCACTTAGCAACCAAGAGGACAACCAGCAAAATTCTAAATATTATCTTGTCAAGGAGATCAAAACACAAAATGCACACTGAAATTGTTGGGGAAACTACCTCTTTTTTTTTTTTTTTTTTAGCACCCTTACATCAGCATCTCTGAGTGACAGATGCACAGGAAATTGTAGTCATAGAGAATTTATACCATAGTCTAAGGATCTAGAATATGCCTGCATGGATGGATACTTTTGTAAATGCTTTCAGTTAATGATGGTCCAAGGAGATACAGAAGAGGATCTGCTGAACGCAGACTTAGCATAATATCCCTAGTACTGTCCTTTACCTCCTGATATTGCGATGTGATCAAAGGTTTGTTCATAGAGATCAGCAAAACTTCACCTACTTGAAACATAGACTTGCAGGAGGAGTGAAGTTGGAAAGGATCTCTGGAGGTCATCTGGTCCAATCCCCTTCTCAAGTAGACCCACCTAGTGCAGATTGCCTAGGATGATGTCCAGGCAGCTTTTGAATATCTCTAAAGAGGGAGACCCCACAACACCTCTGGGTAACCTGTGCCACTGCTCCATCACCTACAAGGGTCATAGCAAGGGACACAGCAAGATAAAATCTATGCAAGTGCTTTAAAGAAGCAAGATTTAGGAAGAACTGGGTCCCACTGTCTTAACTCATTGTTATTGCCAAGTGATATGACTTCCCGGGTCACTCAGGCCACAGAGTTTCATTCAATGATTCTGTTTCACATCTATGACTGAGTTAAAAAAGATATTTTTAGAGAGGCAGAGTGGCACAGAATATGCATTTAAATGCAGATAGTTATTCAATCACATTGCAAAGAAAGGTTTTCCATGCTTAACTATCCATTAAAAAGTGCAATTTTATTTCCAGTCTGATTTTTCCTAGCTTTATAAGTGTTTGTACTCTTTCCTTTTCTGTTACATTAAATAATCTTTACAGTGTTCTTTTCCTCATGGGAGAATTTATACTCTGTCATCAAATTATACTTTCACCTTCCTTTTTGTCAAGCTTTTTATATTGATGTTTTTTATTCTCCTGCAATACAGCAGTCTCTCCAACCCTTCCTTAGACTCTTCTCGAACTTTTGTTTCCTAGAAACTAAAATGATAAAAAATAAATGTCCTACTAAACTTACAGTTGGCAGAATCCATCATTTTCTATGTGAAAACCTTATCTCTGGGCTTGGTATCCCAGCAGGGAGCTCCTCATGCAAAAGCAATACCATCTTCCTATTCCTGATTAGCATTTCCTTTCGACAGTTAGGTGTGAAGCTTGTTCTCTTTAGTCATTTATTATGAAGAGTCAATGTTCAGCCGATTGCCCTCGGGGAATTCTGAGCCGCCTTTTTAATTTTAAACACTGTTATTTATTATGAAAGTGCATCTTAGTCACTGTGACGAACTTTAATGTAGCCTGTGTTAAATTACATATTGCTCAAGTCCATCTTGCATATGTTCTAGATCACACTGTATAATTCATTTACCCTTTGATAAATTCATCACTTCTTGGGTCATTCTCCATCTTTGCTGCTGACTGTTTTGCTTGCTTGTTTGTTTGTTTCTGGTTAATAATTAGTGTTCAGAATACAATATTAGAATAGAGTTCTGTAGGTCATCTAATGCATCCTTCTGAACAAAGGCAGTTAAAATCTAAGAAAATGTCTCAGACAGATGGCCATCTGACTGAAGGCATTCCAGTTTCACAGCTAACAACACAGAAATACAGGGTAAGGTATAACCATCATTTGCATCTGTCCATCTTGACTTCTTGGTGTGAGTGATCAGGTACCTACTTAAAAGTTGCATTGGCATTATGTGTCTAAGTTCTGGTAGCTGGGGGCTGCAGGGGTGGCCTCTGTGAGAACAGTCCCAGCAGTTGCTGGTCCCATGTTAGATAAGGGCCAGTTTCAGCCAGCTCCAAAGGGACCTGATGCTGCCCAGAGCCAAACGAATAAGCAATGTTGTTTGCACCTCCGTGAGAGCAGATTTAAGAAAGGGAGAAAACAACAACAACAACAACAACACTGTTGCACAACAGCAGCTGGGAGAAAGCAGTGAGAAATGTGAGAGAAGCAGCCCTCGAGCCCCCAGAGTGAGTGCAGCAGGAGGGCAGGAGGTGCTCCAGCACTTCCCCTGTGGCCTGTGGAGAGGCCCCTGGTGGAGCAGGCTGTCCCCCTGCAGCCCATGGGTCCCACATGGAGCAGATCTCCACACTGCAGCCCCCCCATGGGTGGAGGAGCCCCCAGTAGAGCAGGTGGATGTGGCCTGGAGGAGGCTGCAGCCCATGGAGAGCCCCTGCAGGAGCAGGCCCTGGGCCGGAGCTGCAGCCCATGGAGAGGAGCCCAGACAGGAGCAGGGGGTTTTGCCTGTGGTGGTAATTGTTGAGTGATCTCCATCTTTATCCCTTGAGCTTTTCCACTGCATTTTCTTCTTCTTTCCCTTTGAGGAGGGGGAGTGAGAGAACAGTGGGGTGGAGTTCAGCGGCCCAGATGAGTAAAACCACCATGCAATTAGATCACCTGGAGATGGCCTTCTGTGCCAGTCCCCAGCCAGGTTTCATCTCATGGTTTTGAAGCTGGAGGCTTTTGGTGGACTACCAGAAAGTTGCCCTTGGCACTCTATAGTGAAGGGTGGCAAAATTTAAGAAAAATGCATCTCTTTTAAGTTGTGGCTCCTGGAGTTCAGAAATCAGTGCCCTAAGTAGGCAAGACTTTCTTGAGAGGAGATAGTAAAAAGTGGCTGTAGTTGCTGCTGTGGAAGTTTATATTGACATCCCACCAGAGGTTTGTGGAGGGGCACTGCTGTCTTTAGCTGTATGACAGAAGTTGAAAATTTTTATATTCACCACTGGAATCCGTGTTGCTAAGCTTAATCAATTTGGATAGAGTTCTTTCTTATTATTAAACAAAGAAAAAATGAACTGGCAGAAACACATAGGTGTGTCTATAGTTTGGAATATCATTAAAGTAATTGAAGGAAAAGCAAAAGAAGGCGTTTTTCTCCATTTTAGATTCCCTTAATAGTGTTTATGTTGCCTCTGAAGGATCTGAGGTCTCTGTGAAGAAAACATTACTGTCCCCCTTCTGAAGGTGGGGAGCCAAAAGGCACAGAGCTAAGTTGACTTGAAGGATGTGACATGATCATCATTAAGCACGCAAGTTGCAAAAAAAAAGCAACACCTCACAGCTGTCTGACTTTCATATCTATGCACTGCTTAATAGATAGCTCCTCCATTTACATGTATGCAGGAAATACCTAGGCCAAATCAGTAAATAGAGTGATTTACCTCAGCTCCTGTTTGTAGCCAAGTGAATGATAAAATGAATCTGGATGCAAGAACTCACAGAACAGTGTCAACTCACTTGCAAGATGATGTTTTGGAGGAAGATGCTTCCAGTACTTTTTCCTGATCACTTGCCTCAAAGACCTGTCTGTTCACTTAATCTCTACTTATTTTCTACTGTGTAACTTCAAGGAATTCTTACACTCCTACCAAAGAAAGAAGACCATGCTGAAAATTTCCCTGGATATCTACATAAAGCACTGATGGGTTATCCCAAAATGATATTCACCAAGTGTCTACCTAGATTCTTCTTGGGATGCTGCTGTTACAAAAGGGGCATACAACATTAAGCAATACATGAAACCTTCCAGCTGCATGTCTCTTTGCTTTCATCCACTTTCCTTACTTGTGTGTGTGTGTGCATTCAGAAACACTGTCCTCGGTTTGCCTCTATTTTAACCTCTTTTCCTTTTGTTTTGGAATTTTCTTTTCTCCCTCCTCTTCCCCCCTCGTCTCCCCCTTATTCTGTCAGTCTCCAATTCTCTCCACTGTTCTTTCCCTTAATTTTTCTGTCCTGATGGTTTGCAGTTTGCAGCGTTTTTTTTTTTTTTTTTTTTTTTTTGTGTGTGTGTTGTTGTTGTTGTTGTTGTTTGTTTGTTTGTTTGTTTGTTTTTACAATATTTGATCAACTCCTTACAAGATCAACTGAGGGAAGGGTTCCTCTCAATGACAATTCAGGTTGGATTGATGCATTAAGTAGAGGACCATTCTGTTTCCCAATCCATGACCTGCTGGCAGTTGCCTTGAGCATGTTAATATGGGGACAAAATCACTTCCTGGAGATCAGTGGCTCTGTCAAGGAGGATAAAAGCATGATCAATCAAGAAGAGCTGAAGAAGGAAATCAGTGGTAAAAAATAACTACATCACAGCATGATAAGGTTTCAATAGACCTGTTTTAACTTTTGTCATGTCTGTGCTCACACAATTTTCTGAATCTGGTGGGGATAGATCCTTTATGCAAAGTTCTGTGTCCTCATACCCTTCATAGCTCCTGGGAGCTTCATCACTCTGTAGGTCATAGGAGAGAGTGGTTAGCCTACAGGTACTGAGAAGGTGCCAGCACCAGTAAATATAATGCCCTCACTCACATAATACTCCTTCCTACTGATTGCCTAAACTGGCTCTTACTGTGAAACAAGAGGAGAAAACTCTGTGTCTACTGTCCTTTCTGCATGACAAATACACAGTGAAATAGTAATGCAGGAGCAGATATCAATAATATTCCAGATAAAATGTCCCAGTAAGTGGCAAGGGATCCATGTGCAAGGAAGATCCTTACTCCTACTGTTTATATGGCAGCTGCACTTTCCCTAGGGTAACCCAAATTCCCACCAACTAGTAATTCCTATACCCGGTGGGAAGCAGAACCTTCCCTCCTGAGATGATAATTTGATGCCTTTGTCTTCCCTAACAGTCTGTCATGCTCTAGCACTTATGATGCTGAAAGCCAGGATGGGAATTTTAATGTTCCCTGTATGTGCATTTATGAACCATGAAAGAAATTAAAATTGGCATTTCTGTGCCTTTGGCTGGGGGCCACATTTTGGCTGAACGGTGCCCTCATTTATAATAGCATCAGTGAAAGGAGCCAACATGAAGGCTCATAAGCTGTTTCCGTTCCTCCTTTGATTAGTGCCTGAACGACAAAGAAAGAGCAACTGATGTTCTCACATTAAACATTTTGTTCAATATTTAAACATCAAGGCCTAAATTTTTAACATGGTGCAGAAAGCTTCAGCTGCATGCCTTCCCTGAAAGGTAATAGGAGCCGTGGTGCTAAATCCCACTATACCACATTCAATATTTATCCCTAAAGGCTTCTGCGGCTGCTGAAGAGATCTGAGCACTTGCTAAGGCTTTCAGAAGCATTCCCATATCACCTAGCTGATTATGCCATTTGCAACGAGCATATTAACTTTCTGCCTTGCAGTGCATATTGGGGGAAGAAAACAAAACAGTTGTGCCATGCTGTAGGCAGTGAAAGAAGTTCATACGATTTAAAGGAAAATCAGATTTCAGTTGATCTGTTCACCCTAAATAATATGATGTACTATTCCAAGAGAACTAGATAAAAGGCTAAAAAGGAATGAGCAGAGCCAGTTATTTTAGTATCCAGTATTTTCAGATCGTGGCTCAAAAACTAATTTCTATTTTTGTTATACTTTATTTAAGCTCTCATGTGTGTCTCTGCAAATTCAGTGATCAGATTTTCATTAAATCTCTGAAGAGGTAATGGCATGTTCTGTGCTAAATCGTTCGAGTCAGTTTTACAGCATACTCCTTGGTTTCCCCTTCTCTGGAGAAACTATGCTAGTTTAATATTCAGGATAGTGTATTTTTCCCTCTGCATTTAGTGAACCATGCAATTCATAACATTTGAAGGTGGAAAATACATATTTGTCTCTGGCTCCCAGACTGCTGGGAAAAGGAGAAAGATGCCTGGTGTCCTCCATGGTTGTTTTCCACCCTGTGATACAGTGTTGGGCATGATGCATTAGTTTGAGGATGCAGAGGAGCACAAATAAAGATGAAAAATTGTCCCTGTAGGGTTAGTGTATATGTTGGAGGTGGGGAGAGGAAATTTGCTGATGTACCAGTACAAATTCTTTGGGTTTTCTCCATTCAACAACCTTTATCTTACAGCTGCAGTGTGTGAGAAGTGTGGCCACAGCACTGCATACTTTCCATCCTGTTCATTTCTTCCCCCCCCCGCCAAAAAAAAAAAAGTGAAAAACCTACAACACAGGTATAAGCTCATCGGATGAACTTCTCATGACAGTGGTCTTGAAGCTGCTTTCAGCAATGTAGATATAGACTCTTTGCCTTGTATCATGAAATATCTCATGTGAGCACTTGCTTAGCTTTTCTCTCCTTGGGAGTAGTTCATCAGAGATACCTTGATTCAAATAATTCAAATAACCAGTTTCAGAAATAGCCAGATGGCATTTACAGATTCTTGAAGAAACCACTATAGGGCTGCTGCTGGTTAACAAGATGTATCAATTAAAAATATATAGAGACTATTATCTAGCAACTGTCTGAGCCAGTGATCTACCAATTAAGAAATTCCAGGAGTTACAAATTTACATTATCTGATTAGGGTTATCTGTGGTGTGTTAAGCAATGACCAATGGAAACTCCATGACAGAGCTTATAATTGTGATGGCTCTTCAATATAATGATAGAAAAACAATGAACAATAAGGTATGTGAGGAAGTGAGAAGGGGTATTTAATGGTGCTGCTTACCACTCAATCTTTATCCTTTATGTTGTTGCTTTTTTATCATTATGGTTAAAATTTTTAAGATACACTGGGAAATGTACTTATGATTCATATGTGCCTCTAAAAGACAGTTCATTTCAAATGCAGGCAAAAGCTTTTCATAAATGTATTAGTAATTCTCCTTTTGAAGAGTCCAACCCAGAGAGTCCATGAAAGACTACAACTGTGATGCCAGATACTGATTGTTTTTCCAGTGGAAGAAAGTTCTGCAAAGGTAGAGTACTCAGGTCTTGACCCCTGGACTTCGTGAGCCTAAGTTGAGAAGGGGAGGGCAGATCTCACACGTGGGTTCCAGTAGAGGAGTTCCTTCATCTTCCTGACTTACTTTCTCCACAGGTTGGTTATGCCTCTGAGGCAGGTCAGCCTTTTCTTCTTTAGGTGGAGCCAAGACATCACTACGACATTACAAATTTTGTAATTTTGTAGTCTGACTCTGTTTATCTATAGAATCTGATTAAATAATAATATCATTATCTTCAGCAGCAATGCCTGTAGAAATGAAGCAAGAGGATTATGAGCTGTAGTCAGTGACAGTGATAGAGACTCGATATGGGATCAGATAATGAATAAAAAGCAGTGGGAATCAGATTATACCTTTGCATCTGCAGTTTTTCAGTTCCTGCTCATAACTGCAATGTACTTTACTTCATTTTGCATATGGTCTCCCTTATAAGCTCCCCTTAGCAACTGACAGTATGAATAGGATAAAGCCATATATATTCTATCATCTTAAAGCTTTAGCGAATATTTGCAGTGATATTTGTGATCTGTAAGAGTGCCACTTTATTTTGGGATAACATACTGAGCAGTATTCCTGCAAAGCCTTTCATGAGCCTGCATGAATATAGAAAATGATCTGTAGCTGTGGAAGAGAGGAGATAGCTGAAGCTATAATACTTTCATGGTTGATGTTGCCAAACTTTCATTGTTCTGCAGTTGCCTCCCTGCAATGACCCAAGGCTGAGGAATTACAATGGCAACAAAGAAAAAAACAACAAAACCCACAAACCACACACAGGCTTCCTGTGAAAAAATGCACACAGAAATGCAGAGAGCAAAATCCCCTGTTAAGCCCATTATAGAATTATTTACTGGAATTTTAATTGCTATTGTTGTAATGAGGCTTTTGCCTTGACCTAATGTATTAAGGGTTTTTTTGGAGCATGAACTTTCTCAAAGAAGAAACTTCTCCAAAGAAGTTGTCAAGTTACCCTACAATACCTCCTTTGCTTTTGCCTTGCTCTGTGCATGAAATAAGTCATCACATTCCTTTCTGGCATGCAGCATTTTATAGGGATTGAAAAGCACTATCAGGTGGAAAAATATGTTCTTTAAATCCCATAAGTCACAAAAATGACTGTACAAAATGATGTTCCTGCTACTCTCCTAAGATCAAGCATGTAACCAGTCAGTCACCCCGAGAACAATGCCATAATTTCTTCTACAAGTTGAAAAAGTGTTATCTATCCAAGGAAGTGGAAAGCTATGAAACAAAGCCACCAGAAACTGGAAGAATAACAAAGTCAGATGGACTTTGCCTCATTTTAATTTATAAGGTAGTGAGCTCTGTGATACCTATATAGGACAGGTAAACCATCAAACACAAGGGAGGAAGCAGCCCTGATATATGACAATTGCAATATCTTCTGTTAATGCTTCTGACTGGGCAAGTGGAAAATTATATTAGAGAGGCAATGAGCAATTCACCCCTTAATGAATTAAGAAAAGTGTAAATTTTAAAGCTAACTCAGTCATTGCTTTGGTGAAAGCTCACTCCTGGGATTCTGTAGCCAACTCATAAGATTCATTGTCCATTTTTAACTCTCTTCATTTATCTTGTTTTATATGAACAGGTGAAAATAAATCATAGTAACTTTAATATATGACAATAAAAGTCATACTCCTAGAATCCCATGATGTAATTGTCATTCAGTTTTAACATTTGTTCACTGTAGGTATTTACAATGACTATAGCAACCCATTGATATTGTCACAAAGTGTAAATATTTTAAGGTACTTGTCTGTTTCTCTAGAAAAACAAACAAACAAACAAGTCACTTGAGAAAAATCATAAAACATTGAGAAGAAAGGAACGTGGTACTAAAATAAGAGCACATGTATCCACACTGTTCCTGACAGGCAGTACAGTAGGAACAAAGAGAGAATGTGGACAAAGCTGTACTGGGTATAATGGCAGAAGTAACCTGTTGCTCTACTGATGTGCTAAACATTGACCATCTCATGGAAAAAAAAAAAAATTACCCAGACAGGTCTCAACAATTCAAGGGAAGGAGAGCCCATGGTCTTTAGCAGATATCCTGTTTCCATGCTTTTCTGTCCATGTTATTGGAAGGGTTTTACTCAGATTTAACTGAGGCTTCCCATGATGGAAATTTAACTCAGGATTTCATCTGGCAACATGTGGAAAATGGAATTAGGAGGCACTGTTAGCAAACAATTGTTCCTAGTACCAACTGTTGTTTATTAAAAGTCTCTTCTGTTCTTGTTCTTTGCAGTCCTTCCTTTCTTTCTCTTTTCTGATTCTTCAACATTTTTTTTTTTTCCCAGAACTAAACACAGCAATTCCTGACACCCATTCTTAGAAGCCATATTTTGCAAAGTTTCTGTCTTGTTTGTTCCTCTTATCTGGACTCCTTTAAGCACAGGATCCACTCCTAAGCTCGATTCTCTAACCAATGCTTCAGTAGTGTGACATCTACAAGAGAGTGATGATGTCCCACAACTTGCAGACACCATACCTATTCATTCCTAGTGTAAGGAAATTTGTCTTTTTTGACAACAGCAGCAAGCATTGCTCAGATGTGGCTTCCATAGCCTTTTATTATTATTATTAGGCCATGCTATTGATAATGCTGTCATTCTTAATGCAGTATGTGCATATTTTCTTTCTCCTTCAGAAATGCAATGCGACATTTCTGTTTACTGAGGTTCATCTAATGTACTGAAAGAACATGTGTATCGTGCCCCTGATCTAAAGTATCTGCAATCCCTCCCTAGTTTCATTTTGGTTTTAACAAATGTGTGTCTTTAACTTATCTAAACTGGTAGTGTGAATCCAGATCATGAAATTTGGTTTCTATTTTATAGCTAGCTAATATTATAAAACTTTACAAGGCATTTATCAATCGATTTTCCAGACACTTTGAGGTGGATTGATAAAGACATATTGCATTTTTTTTATGAGAATGTTATTTGAAAAAGCTTCAAATATCTTCTTAATTTTCACTTATCACTCTCACATATGCTCTTCTTAGCTGTTAATTCAGCTGACCACCTACGTAGCCAGTAAAAGTGCAAGTCCTTTGCTAAATCCAGCACTTAGGCTCCTCTGGGTGTTTGCAGTGGACATCTGTGAGGTTCATTTCTCATGGAAGTGCAAAAACTTCTTTCTTTTTACTTAAAATGTTTTATTTCTTTGTTCCTTAACTTGTGCTAAACAAATTAGCTGAGTAGCTATATTAATTTTATATGTCCTTTTATTACATTTGAGGTATCATTAGCCAAGTAGAGCTAGTGAATTGTCTCAAAAATTCAATCTCATAAATTTCACTTTGAATAAAATATAAGTTCACATTGCATTTTCAAGTTGTACATCAAATAAAACTAACATTTCTTTGTAAGAAAACATATTTGTACTTTGAACAGATAAACATTTGTAGTGATGTACAAGGAGAGGTTCTAATATGATGTTGCGTAAGTCATAATGTCTTCATAAATTAATGACAGGGAAACTTAATCGGTTCCATCTGAAGATACAGCAATGTTAGTACCGGTTATCTTGATTATATGGCAAGAAGTATAATTGCTGTTCAAGTGAAATGTCTTCCCTGATTGCTGACTGCCTAATTGTGAGAGGTTGATAAAACAACCTGGCAACACGGACATTAAGGCTATGCAGTATTCCAGAATGAAAGAAAGTATAGATATATGTACAGATATATGGTTGATAAATAATGTCATTTAAGTGAGATATTCAGTTCTTTGACCTGTTGCGCTTCTAGGAACTTATACTAGGTAACGGAAATGCTAATAAAGACTTATTTTGTAAATCTCACTCTGTGTAGCTGAAGAAGAAACCACATTAACTGATTTCTGGAAGGATTGAAAAGGGACCTTGGATTTTTCTTCTGTGAGTGGTTCAACACTGATGTTTGTAAAAGGTCAGAGGGAGCTTTCCATTGGCCAGAACTGCAGAATAGGTGTTAGAAGATGATCCTGTGAATAAGCCAACATCTCAGGCCTCAGGTCAGTTATGACTTTTACAACATTCTTTGTGACCTTTCTGAAGTTAGGATTTTCCTACTTTAGCACCCCTACAATAATATGGATATAACACTTCTCCACTCCTGTAGTATTTTGTTTAAAGTAAAAGTGTTTGCATGGCCTCAAAAGGACTAAACCTGAAGGAGACTAATCTCATTTGGGGGTCCTTACCCTGCTGTTAATAAAGAAATCCCCCTGGCTTTGCAGGATAAAGTTTCCCTTTAAAATATTCGTACAGGTTATTTTCCTTGGCCAAGGTTTGACAGATACTACAAATTAAAATCTTTTCATCCCAAGGGATGACCTGATTAACTTCAATTTGAGAGGCAGGATATTTTTAAAACTGATTTTGCACCTCTTCTTGTCAACGATGACAATTCATTATGGTAATGATGGATAATGGAAAGGAGCTTTTTTTTAGCAACCATGAGACATCGCCTTTAATTTTCTGTATAGTATCCTTATGAGAAATTTGAATTTTGCTTGAATGACAGACATCAGAATAATAACAGTGATGAAAAGGGAATTTATGACAAGTACATTAATATCAGATTCAATATTAGCTAGAGAATTAAATAAACAATTTACTTAGTGAAAAGAAAAGCAGGAAGATAATGAACCATTAACCCTTGAAAAAGAAAAGCATAGTAGGAGTTTATCATTATCTTTTATTGAGGACATTAAAGAATGAGGGGAGGTAGAATGACTTTGGCAGATCTTGTTGATAGACACTAAGTACTGCAATGCCCACCCAGCTCTCTGATTGAAGGATGGAGCCAGACCTCTAACTTTTCAGTTCTCCTTGCAGAGAAGAGCTGACATCCTCCCTAGGGTACCATTTCAGTTTTGCATTACATTACCACCAAGTTTCTATGACAGCTGCTGCCCCCAAACGTCAGGACAGCGGTATCTGCGGAGGAATTTCACTCAGTTTTAAGTGTTTATAATTTAGATTCTTACATGGAATGAGTGACCACAGAATTTTTGTAATCAGTGGAGTTGTGCTCAATAGAGTCAGTGGAACACGGGTTGTGATTGGTTTCACTGCTAAATAGGTGCCTGCATTTAACTGGACAGGTAACAGCCCGGACTCTGCTGACTAGCTCACCATTGACTACAAAGACAGTTAGAGAGCTGCTCCAGACAGGTGTCTACTGTCAGGATGAATTCCTTCTTGGGGTCTGGATTGCAAGGTTCCAGTCCATTAATGAGCAGACAGATGCACTGCGGATTAAACTCTATCCTTAGTACTTAGCTGTGCACCTCCCATAGCTTTTTATGCCCTCTTACTCTATGACATCATTACAACTGCAGAGGTTTGGTGTGTTGGCTGAGTGGATCTACATCAGTGTATGCAGCATTTGACACAGAAATAAACCAAACCCATGAGTTTTTGAGTAGAATTCAACATATTTCTTGTGTGATTTAAAATTCTTAGAGTCAGTCACTACCAGTGCTGCTATTTGTGTTGAAGTTACCAATGTTAAACATTAATCACAGTCTCTTTTTAGCTCGATGGGGCCTAGTCAAACTATGAAAAGCCTCCAGCTGGTTTTAACGAGATAGGAAAGATGCCTTTATTTAAGTATTAAGTGCAAGATTCTTCACTATGAGCTGACAGGAGAGTCATGGATTATATCCCTGCCTTCTGTAGGAATAAAAATGAGTCCTTTTTGGAGACTTTCAATTAATGTTGTGTTTCTCTATAAAATGTCTATGTGTTTTACCAGTTCTGTAAAATACATGTCTATCGTGTGCTAGTTTAGATCTCGTTAGAAACCTCATAGAACTGAGGTGCACAAATAGGAGCTTTGGTGTTGAGATATCTAGGAAAGATGTCTAAAAAAGTATATGCAAGTTTTTGCAGAAAAATCTCTCAGTTCAGAGAGAAGAGTTTTATGCCCTTTGTATGAGGCATGAATAGCTCTCCATGAATTTCTCTTCAGGGCTAGTTCTGAGCATGCAATGACGTAAGTCTGAGATTTTTAGGAAAGCACTATTTTTTGCTAATGTTTCCTATGCGTGGCAAACAATAATGAAAGAATAAAATTTAAACTGGCCAAGAGTGTATGAAAAAGTAACTGTTCAGCAGTTCAGAAGTACTTCCTGGATATGAAATGGCTATTTAAATACCCTTAACTTTAGAATTTGGCCAGTGGGCTGAGGCTGTAACATCTTTGGTTCGTTCTTCCTATAAACCTATGTCTCAAGGCAGTGATTTCAATGTTAATTACATTCTCTCCTAATTAAAGTAGGTGGTTGAATTAGGAGTCTATTAAACAGATCATTTCCTGTTCTAAGACTGGTAAATTTATAATTGTATTGCTGTTCTTCAAGCCATCTAACCACAGGTTTGGAATGTTTTTCCCACTCACAAAACTGAGCAAGGATCTGTACAGCCTTCTGTTCCTGTGAATAAATAATTTCTCTGCTATCCAAAAACCTATATATCTAACACTCTAAATATCGTTAAGTATAAAATCAATTATGAGCATTGAAGAATATCTCCCAAAATTAATTAACCCTTCTTAGCCAAGCTTTTAAACTATCCAGTTGGAAGCAAGTGAGTCACCTCAAGGCAAAGACACCTGCCATCTCTGCATAGCTTGGGGATAAAGTAAAGCAGATGTCAGCTGGAAAGAGACAATCATGAATCTATATTCCCTTTTTTATGATGGGCTCACACTGAGGTATTCTGGCCCCATGTGACAATGAGCAAAGGTCTCAGGAGAACCAAATCCCAAGGGCAACTGAGGAAAGCAAGCACATTGAGGACTTCAGGTGTTGACACCCAAGCACTTAGGTCACCAGGTGTGCCCCACTTCTGAGAGCTGTGTCTCATCCATCAACTCCCTGAAGGTCATGGGATCCCCTTCAACATCTCACCAGCAGGAAAAGAACACAACAGAGTTATTGCACTATTTTTTTTTTTCTAAATAGTGCCTCTCAGAGACCTAACTGCCTTCAGGTCCCAACACTCAATGCTCCGATGCACTGTCCAACTGCTCCATCAAGTACTACAAAAGAGGCTCGCTCTTTTTTTTCACATCCCCTTGAAGCTAAAACCTAGTCTGAGTCACAAAGAAACACATTCATTGAGGTGAACAACACCATTGATTGAAAAACATCAGACAACTGGGGACAGCTCTGAAAATCTAGAGAAGAGTGCTCAGAGGGTGAAGGGAAACTGGTCCTGGCAATTGTTTTTCCTTTGATGGTGAATGAAATGGTGGGAGAGTCCTAAAATGAAGAAAATACTGGCATTGTGTGCAAAAAGCATGAGATACATTTTGAAGGCTTGTTTTTAACAGAATTATAGCACAAAGATTTGCTGTCTGCAGTTCTCCTTTAACACCAGGAAATAAATGAAGGAAAGAAACATGAAAATCAGCTATGGATTTTGAAGGGATAATTTGAATAATGTCTGAAGAAATCTTACCCAAAACATTAATTCAAAATTTCTTTGCAGAAAAGTTGGTTAAATCCACTGAAACTGCAGCATTTTTGAGGAAGTGGCTAATGGGTTACCATTAGAGTCCGTCTTGTTTAACACCCGTGTTAATGGTCTAGGAAGGCTGAGTTGGCTGCTTGTTAATGGGATTCTCAAAGACTATTAAATCGAGGGGAAATGTGAACATCAGGCAGGAGATAGAAATAACATTAAAAAGACACAGAGCTGTTATCAAATACAAAATGAGATTCAGTTTAGAGAGAAAGAAGCAAAATGATCAAGAAGAAATATTTTTGTTTGTTTGTTTTAGGCAGTGGCTAGAAGAATATGAAAAATCAATGGTGCTGTATAAAATATAGAGACAGAAATATAGCAGTGAGAATGTTATAGGTTGAGCAGATGGGGTTTGGGTCAGGAGGATGGTCCAGATGTCCTATTTTCTGTCCTATTTTCTAGTATGCTGCAAATTTTCAATAACCCACTACTGAATCTTTTGATCAACATAAAAAAATAACTGAGCAAAGCAAACTGATCATTTATCTGAGAGGTGTCAGTCTTATCTATGTTTCCAGAGCATCATTGTATGTATGCTGAGATCCCAGCATATTCCAATTGGTGGAGAGCAAAGAGCAAAAATTAAGGCATCTGGAAAACTGGAGAAGTTAAATCAAAAAGAAAACATTAGAAAGTGAACTAATATAGCTAAATAACGCCACAGGCTGCAGTCCTGCCATCACAAACTACAGTAGTGGCTGTCCAGCCACCAGCTGAGATTCAACTCAAAAGCAACGTTGTTGATTAGAAACCTCCCGGACCTCCCATGTCAATCTGAGCTGAATAGATGAAGCTCTCCTTGGGGTGTAACTGCTCTGTTTTTCTCTGAACATTTCCAAACCTCATCACATCTGACTAATGGTGCACCAGCAGGGCATAAATTAAGGAGTGGCTGTTGGAGGTAAGGACTCTTTCTTCTCCTGGGACTTACAGCTCCATGCAAAGATGTCCTCCCTAGCCTCTCCTTGCAGTGACACTTTTTCACCACCATGTGAGCTTTGGGAGATCTCCTATGGGGAAGTCAGCCCTGATTTGTGATCTGGGCTCATGCTGTAGGGCACAAAAGAAACAGTTCCTGGGAAAACTGCTGCACTGTGCAGATGTCTGCTCAAAATACCAATAAAACAGCTCAAGAGCAAGGAGGGGAAACTGAGGTCCTTGTATCAGGGTGCATTGTGATGTCCCAGACCAAGGTGTTTATGAACATGAAAATCTCTCTGATCATGGTCACAGGGGAGATGGTTTATTGAAGCCTTGTTTTGGAAACCAGGAACTACTGTGCCATACCCAGGTGAAGAGCTGGCATGGCCATGTAGATGTAGAGTAGCTAGGTGTCACTCTCTTTTCGGGAGAGACATGAGGGAGTAGATGCATAGATAAGTCAGACAGAGATAGGGTTAGGGTTGTGTCAAGTGCTCTTCTCTGTAGGTGTGGGCAGCCCTTTCCCAAAGCAGACAATTTGCCGTTCTCTTAGACTGAGCTCCAGCCATTGCAGTAAACCTCCTCGTGCTCCTTATTTTTCTCATTGGCTTATTTTCTATATTTTTCTGTTTCTTCCCTCCAAAACCTCACATGCCAAGACAAACACTAGCAGCATAAGGGTAAGAGGCATTACTCCTGCCTCACATCATGCCTCCTATACCCATGCCATAATTGTGTCTATCCTTTTCCTTTAATCTGTGAAGTTTTGGGACACAGGATTATCCTCTGAGGATGGCTATAATTTACAAAGTTATGAAGATAAAAGGGCCTTACGCTTTGTTGGTGCTTATGTAAAACAATAATAAATATATATAAAGAAAGAAAAATATATAGTTAATTCTTTGCTCCAGTGAGACAAAAATAAAAGAGAAGTTTTTGAAACATGAAAGTAACATATATCACAGTGACTTTTCCAGCCACAGCACAATACAATGTGATTCTGCAACTCATTAGATTTTACAGATTTTGTTGTCAAAAAAAAAAAAAAAAGGAGCAAAGCAAAGGAATGGAAGTGAGATAAATTATTTTTTCCCAGTGAATAAATGTATTGTTAGTGTTCCAAGACAAAATAATGTGGTGAATTCACAAAGTTTGAGTGAGCAGGCTGTCAGTACAGTTTGGCAACCAGGACTCTTCCATGTGTCCCTGAATTGCTGCAGAACTGAATGTGTTGCTCATTACTGAAAATCAACAGGTCAGATACTAATTGGCATCACTTCCTTCTCTCATCATTTATGCTGTATGCTGTGGGTGTTAAATGCTACTGTGGGGTCACTGAGTGTAAATCTGTGATTTGAACAATGAGTTCACCCATTTTGCCAGATTCTGCCTGAGGACACAAGAACAATGATTGCAGGAAATTATGACCTCAGGGTGTTGGTTTCTTTTTAATGCTCAGAGCATTTGATTGGTTAGGTTTTTCCTTAAATTAGATATGACAAAAATGATGTTTTATCAGCTAGAATGTCTGCCCATGTTAATGTAGCATCAGTCAATACAACAGAGCTATATCAATTTGCACCAGTAGGTGATTTATAGAAATTTGCATTGGCCTAGAGCAGCATTCTAATTTTCTTTGCACACCTTCCCCCACGTGTCAAGGTAATAGATATTTTTACTCTTCGTGTTTGGACTGTTTGTTAATGAGATTTATGACAAGCGGTGTATGAGTTTATTGAAGTGACACTGTTTTAAACAAAACAGTAATTACTATAGCAAATTGCTGATGATAACATTTTCCTGACTCTGTTTTGCAACATAAGGTAGTGCTGTCACTTACTGTGTGCTTTTGTATGGACAGATAGGAGGTAAATAGTTGGAGTTCACATGGGTGGAGAGCACTGGTGAATGGCCAGACTATTTAGCATACTGAATAACATCCATCACTCTCAGAGGGGCAGTCACAGCTAGTTATGCTAAGCATTATGTGAACAAATAGAGCTTTTTCTGGCCGTAGAGAATGAAAACATTATGCAATATGGTCAAGTGGGCAGAGTACTGGTCTCCAGTTCAAAGAATAGAGCTCTCTTGCTTGCTTCGTGACCTTGAATAAATTGATTTGCCTCTCTGTGCCTTCTTTTTCTCATCTGTGGCATTGTGGTGCTGATCTTACTGGAAAATATTTGGAGATAAACAGTTGACCATGACGTCCTAATGATGCCTTCTTAATTTTGTCTAGTAGAGTCTATCTAGAGTACTTTAAAATTTAGTGCCAACCTCACAATAGATGACTCCATACCACCCCAGTGATTCACTCTCTGGAACTGAGATCCCAGCCCACAGCACTTACAACTTTTGGCAAGATATTTGCTATATTTTCCTTCCAAAACTTGCACAGAAAGTAACTGTTCTGTATTGTTCCAGCATCATGAATAAATTGCTTGACAATTAACTTTCCCACTCTGTCTGCCACATGTCCTCCTCTAGGATATATGATCTCCCCCTTTAAACTTTTTAAAGTAATTCAATGAATTTACAAAAAGAGTGCTCTTTGTTTCTCTGAATGACTGCAGAATCACAAACACAAAGCATGTGTAGTTGCCTTGAATTTTGGAATCTAAATGTATTACATTCTATGATGCAGCATGGTCTGACAATATGATGAATATGATATGGTATGTTATCCTCTGAAATCAGCAGGGTCCTGATATGGATCTGTGAAAATATCTTCTGAAAATATGAAATACCTGAAAATATCAAATATGAACACATATTTGCAAATGCCAACATTTTATAAGAAAGTCTAACGTTTGGACGTACATGAGCAGTGACTGTGAAGTATCCCAAAGAATACACTTTTTTGCATGAATATATCTGCTGGAAGAGGAAGGTGGGAAAACCACTCCAATTTATCACCCTGAGGACTAATATTTAGCTTCCCAACACAGCTAACATGGTCTGCTTGTATGTGCCATCATTGCCCAAAGAAGAGATGTCTGAAAGGGGTCTGTGGTGGACTTACTGAAGAGGGTTCCTTTCTCTGTTTGTATTAATGACCACTATAAAACCTCTGTTTGCTTTTGTTGTCAGGCTAATGGTAGACCATGCCCAGTGAAAGAGCTTAGGGTAAATATACTGCCTGAGTTTTGGAAATATTAGGCACTTATAAAATATGTGAATATATGCCTGCTTTTTATGGGATACAAACTTAGTCTTCTTAAAAAGATAAATTTTAACTGAAGAGGAAAAAAGCAGAAAAAAAATCCAAAATAGCATATTTTAAGTGTCTCAGCTGATGCTGTTTTCAGTGCCTAATTTGAGACCATGTTTCACTGTGATGCTGCACCTACAGAGCCCTGCAGTCCCACAGGCTTTCACAGCACTGTTTTACTGGGATAACATAAAGACCTTCAGGCCTCACAGGTTTATGTCACGTATTCTGTGGATATTTTCCTTGACAGTGCAGCAAGCTGGAGGCAGCCTTGGCTGCAGCTCATCCAGCTATGATTGCATTATCTGCTCTTGGCCACCCTGTATTGGATAATAACATTTAGTTACTCATAAATAAAGATCATATGACTGCATTATTCAGTGGCAATTAAAGATGTTAATAAACTAGTAGCCTGTAAGAGAACCTACTATGGATATAAAATGCAAAATTCAGGTCACTTCTAATGACTTACCACTATGAAGTCATACAGTGTCTCTTTATGATGCCAGTGGCAGAAGACAACCGTAAATTGTCTGTGGCTTTTATTAGTCCTACCTACTTAAGCAGTTTTTATAGGATCTAGCTTATGACATTATATATATATACATATATATGTGTATATGTATTGTATTTAGGATTTTTTATCCTTTCCATATTTTGCATAAAAAGACTGCCTGCATGGAGAATGTATTGCATTATAATTTCTGCAAGTGAAAAAATATTTCCCTCATAACAAGCAAGACCTTGCATAATCTTAATCATTCGCCAGCTCACAGAGTTCTATAAGCAGATAAACTCATGAATGATCATTCTTCAGCTCTTTTTGGGGACTTAAAGCTTTATCAAAGATATAGACGTCTTGGAAAATCTTGGGTAACAATCAGATCAAAGTTGTCTGTAATGTGAGATGTGTGCACAGTGTGAGTGCTGCTGCAGTCCTCTGAACTGATGTGCTGCTGCAAACTTGTTCACTTCAGCATATCTTTGTTTAATGGAAAGCAAGTTTTGGCTGTTAATCTTGTCTGACTTTCTGTTCAAAATCTGTTACAGTCTCCCAAGAATGGGATTTGCTTCAAAGCTAATCCAGGAAGATTGTATTTGTCTGTCCTAGAAATCATGACAATAAGAATGAGAATTCTGCTTGGGCCGCAGTAACTAAACTCCTATTCATATTGTACTTTCTCTGTATATATATGTATAAATATTTATGCATAAACATGTACATATTTGCATACCTGCTTATATATTGGTATATATATATATATACATGCACATATTTATATTTCCACAGAGGTCCTTCAAGAAAAAATTGCTTCATGCTCGTTTCACCCAACCTGAATGACGATTTTTACAAAATGGGTATTTTACATCTGAGATGTTTTACCATAGCCACCCTGACACTCAGAGGGAAACATATTTCATGAAGAAACAATATGAAATTAAACAAACTAATTTCACAAAGATCTGTCTCCAGTCTAGGTGAACTTAGGTCAGAATGTATTTTGGTGAATGAAACCTTTTATTTTTGTTCTGAATGGGCGTCTTTTTTTTTTTTTTTTCTATAATACCACAAGAGGGCAGCAAAGGAAAATAGTTGCCAAAACAGAAGACAAAAACATTCAAGGACATTTAAGCATTTAAGTTTCCTACTGTGTTTAATATGATACTGAAAATACCATTGTGTGGGAACTAGGAGAGCTTGCTGAAAGCCACCTGGTGAGAGAGAGATTTATTTATTTATTTTTTTTAATGCTCTCCAAGCTTCCCAGTCCGTTGAGAGCTTAATGAAGTTACTTGCTATTACCTTCAAATATGCTCCCCCATCATGTGATAACAGCACAGCAGCTATGAAAGGTCTCCTGGGCTTCAGTATCCTCATCTCTAGTGCTAATTGTTATATTCTTGCCAAATTCAAGTGCTTTCCCCCAGATCTCTCCTTCTCTTTCTAAACCATTCTTTGCCTGAGGAAGCACTGACACTAATAGTGAGGGCTGCTCATGAAGTGTTCTGGTGACAGCATAACTGGCCCACTTTTGGCTGTTTTATCCTAAGATGACACCTAAGCGATAAAGGAATTCTCACTTGGGGGGTTTTGTCATCTGGCAGCCTTACTGAGAGCTATTCAAACAGGAGCCAGGGTGTTTTAACCGGGTTCAAGTTGCCAGAGGAGCGTCTGTGTGCCACAGTGTCTGTGCTGAATACAAATAGAGATTTAGTCAAAGCAGAGGTTCTGTGCCACATTTTGCATTTTCATTCATGTATTCTGCAATCCTGCAGGCAACCAGGGCATCAGCATGTTAATAACCTTTAAAATATGAAGGAGGCTTTTCACCATTTGAATGTTTCAGTTTCTAAATAAATGAAACAGAAGGCAGAGAGAAACAGCTTTTTCCAATGGCTGTATTAGAGCTTGGATATAAACCCAGATCTCAGCCATTCTGTAGCCTCAGGATGGCCGTGTTTTCTGCTACCACCACTGCTATACTGTACCTAACAGAAAAATGTGCTCTGGGTGACTCCAGAACACAGGTAAGAGGGACCATGAAGAGGCAGGTTTGTTTATTGAAAGCAGGACCCCACTCCATTGCCAGGTGCACTCAGTGAATGTGGTAGCAACAACTGTAACCAATGGTATTTCTATTTATTTGAGGCTGGGGATTAACTACAGTTTCATATTCATAAGCTATTGTGCATGTGTGTAAGACCTGGGCATCCCTCCACTGTGTGCTGATTGCCAGAAATGAAGCCTGAGTGTCTGCTCCAGGGGAAGCATCATAGAATCACAGCATGGTTGAGGTTGGAAGGGACCTCCAGAGATCATCTGGTCCAATGCCCCTGCTCAAGCAGGGTCACCTAGAGCACGTTACAGAGGATCACATCCAGGTGGGTTTTGAATATCTCCAAAGAGACTCCAGAACCTCTCTGAGAAGCCTGTTCCAGTGCTCTGTCACCCAAACCATAAAGAAATTCTTCCTCACATGTCAATGAAACCTTCTGTGGTTCAATTTATACCCATTACCCCTTGTCCGATCACTGGCCACCACTCAGAAGAGTTTGGCCTCATCCTTTTAATATTGTCCCCTCAAGTATTTATAGAGATTGATGAGATCCCCTCTTCATCTCTTCTAGGCTAAACAAGCTCAGCTCTCTTTCCTCATAGGACAGATGCTCCTATCCCTTCATCATGTTTGTAGCTCTGTGCCGGACCCTCTCTAGAAGCTCTTCACCCCTCTTGTACTGGGGAGCCCAGAACTGGGCATAGTACTCCAGCTGTGGCCTCACCAAGGCAGTGCAGAGTGGGAGGATCGACTCTCTTGACCTACTGTCCGCATGCCTCTTGATGCAGGCTAGGATCCCATTGGCCTTCTTGGCCATGAGGGCACACTGCTGGCTCATGGTCAACCTGTTGTCCACCACAACCCCCAGGTCCCTTTCCACAGAGCTGCACTCCAGCAGGTCATCCCTCACCCTGTACTGATACAAGCCGTTGTTCCTTCCCAGGTGCAGGACCCTGCACTTGCCCTTGTTGAACCGCATGAGGTTCCTCTCCATCCAAATCGACATGCTCCAACCTCCCTGCTTAGACTCAAAGTAGAAGCAATGATCACTGTGCCCTGTCTGCTGCCACTCATGGAGTGATGTGCTCCAACCTTCATCACAGACATTCACTCTTCACGTGCTTCTGTGAGAAGAAACCTGTGACCTGCTGGGGACCCACCTGCAGCTGTGCAGCAGTTTTCTCAATACATCTACAAGGCACTAAGGCCCCATGTCCTACATTTATCTTTGTCTCATGCTACTGCTGTGGCTTCCTGGGATGGAGTTTGTGGCTGTTCCCCTTCAGGGTTGCAAGAGTCAACCCCAGATCTACTCCAGGACTGGAAGGGCCCTGTCTGAGCCCTGGTTAAGACCAAAAGAGAAACCCATACAGGATACAATCACACACTCAGTGTAACACTTTCATAGAAGGGAAAAAAATCTTTTCTGTGTCAGACTGAACACCTGAAATAGTGCTGCTCAGCTCTCCAGAGCTCTATCAGGAGCAGGTACTTCAAGATGGATTGGGAGTGTTTTTTAAGCCAATGTGCACCTCTCCAAACAAAATGCCACTCTCCATTATTCTTAGCTGGGAGAATAATGAAAGAATCAATCAAATCCTCTAACGCTGACAGAAAACAGACAAAAATCCATGTGAGTCTCTTTTGAGGCTCTAAGAGGATTAGACTCCTCAGGCAGGAACACCTCCATAAGAGTTTGTTTATGGGGAGAGAGAAAAGTTTGACAGATGTGTATGGTCAGCTCAACAAAGCAGCCTGTAAAAGCCTTGTAGGCTATCTGAAATGACACAACTCAGTTCCTTAGGTCTGCGTTAGGATCAAGGACCTGAAATGCAATTTTGACTCTGACACAAACAGGCCAAACATCATCAAACAAATCCCTCTGGTACTTAGTCCTTTTTCTTTTATTTTCCTTTCCATCCATTTTGTCCCCTTTGGTTGCAAACTCTTCGTTATTGACACACATTCAGAAGTGGCTGGTGAAGTGATTTATTCAACCTGAGAACCACCAAGGGCATCTTGCAGAGTCCCACTGCAGTAATGCAAAACCACTCCTGAATACTTCCCCCTCATCAGCTGTGACTGCACCTGGTCTTGTGTCTGATAACATTTCCCAGGGCACTGAAGAGATAACTAACTCCATTTGCACCATATGGAGTGGAGTGAAGTGGGATTCCAACTTTGACTACAGACTGTATTACAAATCAACTAGTCTGGTGTGAGATAAAATAAATGTAGGAGGAATTAGCCAAACAGCTTGGACATTGCCTGTGGCTTATAGAAGATAATGTTTAGGAGAATATAACACATAGGGTAATGTTTTGGGGATTTCTAGTACAATAACTACTGTGGATTTTTATTTTTTTTTTTTCCTAATACAGATGTGTTTTAACATAAGGAAGTGCTGGATTATGTATTCAACAAAGTGAAACTACTGAAAAAAGTTTTATCTTTCCCAGATGATGTCTTTCAAATGACTGTTGCCATTCACAGGCTTACCTGGGCTGTGTTCTCCTGACCAGAGATCCTAGCACCTTATGAGTTGCAACACATCATGAAGGTAGCTTTAAACCAATAGGTTTTATTTTGCAATTGCTAGGAGCTATCAGCAGGCACCCAGTCAATGGCAATTGGTACCTCTGTGGGGAACAACAATTTGGCTGTGCAGCTGGAATGCCACGGTGCTGACTACTGCAGTGCTGTGTGTTGGATAAATAGAGATGTATACGCTGGATAACTGCAGTCCTATAAGTTCAGAACTTACTGAGGCCCAGCAGAGAGATGTCCTGAATGCTATTGTTCATTGTTACTTTCATTTAAGTCTTCCTGGCACATGTGTATAGGATGGAGTTAGTATAACAACCCCTGCCCAAGCTGAAGTGAAAACAGGGAATTCTGGGGGTTGCCAGAAAGAAATCAGATTAGAAAAGTTTGTTCTTCTTGTCCCCCAACTATTTCAATTCCTATCTCATTCAAAGCCTGATGTTTTCACATTAAAACCACATATATCCAAATTGATATAGCAAACCTCTCTAAGTTAGTTTGGGCCCTACAGCTGGCCTGAAAAATCTAGAAATGCTGTGTGACCTTCTGGAAAACTGATGTGATCACTGAGAGAAATCAGATGATTTCCATGCGCTTTAATTTGCACACTAAACTTTTTGCTCAGCTATAAATACAACAGCATTATATTTTTAGATATATCTGCCTTCCTTGTTCCAGGCAGGGAGCATTGAGCTTGAGAAGAGCATCTGATGTTTATTTGTTAGAGGCCCACGTGAGTTAAGAGCTTCTTTTAAAAAATGATGTACTGTAGAGGACAAAAGCAGCTGACCTTTTTGCACATTAACATTCAGTGTTGGCGAAAAAGTGAATGCTATTTAAGGATGTTACAGGAAAACAAGAAAGAGGGAAAGTATTTCCAAGTTACCTAAACAATCATTACAGAGTAAATGGATCTCTCAGAAAATACTGGAAATGTTTCTGATGCTACTGGCTTTCCTCTGCAAGCAGTATGACAGATTTTCTAATGAATTAGACTGTGATAGTCAGCAGATGCGATTGTTTTCCAAAACCATTTTTAAGACAACCTTATTGAAATTCTGATTATTTTTTTTCAAGCTCCCTGCTTCCAACAGGAGCTTGTGTTATTCTCTCTTTCTCTCTTTCTTCCTCTTAAGCATCCTAGACCCTTTGGTCTTTATTTTCTTAAAACTGAGTTGAGACTCAACAGTGTCTTGTTTTCATCTTGTGTCAGATATTCAGGTTGGGGGCTGTGTTTGCACATGTACAGGTTTTGCATGTGATCTTGCATCCTTTCTATTTCTGTACCTGTGGCTCTTTATAGCTTCCATAAGGATGATCATGGGACCAGCTGTCTTACTGAAAGCAAAGGAAGAATTTGCACTGAACTCTAACAAGGGTTCAGGTAATGTCAAGTGTGGGATGTTTCATCTGCTACATTTGTTTTTTAAGACTGTGCATACAAGTGTTTCAGTGCCAAACAACTAAATGTAATGCAGCCAAGTGCTGTCACAAAGGTCTGGAAAGGTATCTGTTACAATCTGATTGCTCTGGAAAAGGCTCTTCAACTTTAACAGTCTCTAATGTGCTTTGGCATCCATGGTAATGAGCACCAGGCTCCTGGAGTCTTGATTCCAGCCATGATCATGATCATGAAGGAAAGTCAAGAAGAAAGGTCAGGGTAGGAGGAAAATTCCCAGGGGTGTCTGAGACGCAAAATCTTAGTAGCCATTTTGTGCTGTTGGCTTGGGAGGAAAGGTCTCACTTGAGCTGTTCGGCGCTGCTGTAATACTTCGGGTTCATTTATTCCCATGGATCCTCAATCCATCTCTCCATGACTGAGATTTGCATCAGCACAGTGGAGCCTGAACTGAACAAGGAGTCTTCAGGCATCTGGGAGGAGTTAGGTTTCCATGAATATTGGAAGAAATGTGATGCAGGTCCTGCTGAGAAAAGTATTTGCTGTTAGGATAGAAATTGCAGGATTTAGCATGACATTCTTCAGGTCACAGACTAAAAGTAATCAAGGTTAGAAATAAATGTTAATTTTGTCCTGGACCATTAAACTCATTTGTATAGATTATCCAGCCCTAGGTGCTTTTACCACAAGGTAGTAAAATACTGAGTCCATGCACATAACTTTCAGAAGAACTGCACCAACAAGCAATGTCCATGTCTCTGTACACAAGATCCTTGCATTTCCTTGTGGTGGCATTGTGAAGAGGGTACCTACACAAAAGCAGCTTCTGGTAGGCTTGCAGTAGGCAGGCAGGATTTATCTCCCAAAAGGCTACCCCTTGCGTTGAGTGTCAAAATTTGCAACTTGGTCAGCCGTGCATGCTTCATCTTTTTCATCTCTTGGGTCAATAGTTTAATCCTTCCTGCAGGTGCAAAAACATATTGCTGTGTCATTTATGCTTGTTTCAGGTTTAAAATACTTTATTCGTTCAAATAGTAAAATGCAAGCTTCTGCTATAGAAATAAAATCCTAAATTTTCTAGTTAATTCAATCCAATATCACAGATTCATGATTCCTCTGCAAGTTCTTACATTCTGAATCTTCACCCATCAAAGATAAGCAGATGAGAGAGGTTGCAAATAAAGATGACTCTGCAGGAAGCATTTTTTACCTAGGTGAGGAATAGCCATAGTGGAGGCTGCTATGAAGGGCACTATGGAGATAATTTGCTTTAGTCCACTGCAACTTAAACCACAAGCTTGTTAGGAAGCAAAGTTGTCATATTTTAGAACAGTTATTCGGACACAGCAAATACAACACTGACAACCCCCTGAGTTTTCCCTGCTGATGTTTCCCCTGAGCCACAGTAACTCCAGGACACCCATAAGAGGTGTCCAATAAAGCAATTTCTGGTTGTCCTGAAGAAGCTGCTACTCTTCCTCAAAATACTGTTCAGGGCTTTTAGATACATTAGGAAAGGCTTAAACATAATCTGTGGGATAATGTGCATAAAGATGCCCAGCAGAAGGGAATCATGGTGCATAGCAGCTCAGAAAATCATACACTTTTTTTTTTTTTTAAGTAGAACTTGAAGGGCTGTGGAACACTAAACTGTTCTCCTTCCATTTAGCTTCTTTTGAAAACATCTTCCCAAAATAACCCACGTGAGAGCCTCCTGTTATACCCCTAGGCAGGATTCTATGTCTTTAAGAAGGCTGCCCTGCCCTGAAACTATCCCAGGTATGAAATAGCTAGGTGGACTCAAAGCACTTTTAAAAGGCTTGAAGTACACTGAAAACTATGTTCCTTTCTCCTGAGGCACCAGAAAAGAGAGCGGTGTGATTGGTATGTGCAGTGAGGTGATACACTATTAATAATTCAAAGCAGCAGAGTCTTTTATTCTGCTTTGCCATTGTTACTTTCCAGTACAAATCTTTTGCCTCTGTCATTTGGTGGGAACTGCTAATCCAAGTGAAATATTAGGACTTAGCTTGTTCTCATCTAGGTGACAGAATTAGGTAATGGTGCAGGTCAGGGGAGGAGGGGAAGGGAAAAATTCTCCTTGTCAGTCTTTGTGAAAAGTAAGAGAAATGTATCACGAATTACAGGTTGCAAATAGGTAATTGCGTTATTTGGAAGATACTTTCTGAGCATTTAACATGCCTCCCTTTCTTTCCTCTACAGATCCTCTGTTTGAGCTTTTATTTCCATTCTTTTACTTCATCCCATGCTTTCTATTCAGCAGAAGCTTTTCTGGCTGTGTAACAAAAACCTCCAGACATCTTGTCAGGCTGGGTCTCTTACTTACATCGTATCATATGCTTATATAAAAATGTCAGGGAGACATTGTGACAAAAAAAAAAAGAAAAAAAAAAAAAGAACTATGCTTATATGGAACTCTCCATCCGTTTAACTCAAGGTCATAATTTCAGTTATATGGGGAAGTAGTAGCACCCTCATTGTAGCCAAGGTCACACCACTGAATTAACACAAAGATTTCCTGAGATCTCATCAAATGCTCTATGAAAAGACATTCTGTTAAGAAACAAATGCTCTTCCTCAGGGTCTCTAATAGCCTTTCCTTAGAACAAATGCAATGTGTGCATTGCTCTGAGCACCAGGGCAAATAAGGAAAAACAGCAGAGTGAGAGGTGGTGGGGTGGGAATGGTGGAATGCAACTGGGGAGCAATTCAATTTCTTTCCTGATGCTTGACTACAGAGTTTTTGCTAAAATCAATGAAGCAGCTATATGAATGGTAGGGAAGCTGAACAGTTTGGTACAGTGTCTGCCTGTGAGCTGAGCCACTGCTTTGCAACACCTCTAGTGCTTCCACAAAGGGAGACATATGAAAAAACATGGTTTTCTGGGCTCTGAATCAATGCATGAAATGGGACAGGTTTGCCTTCTTCATCATCAGTCAGTACCAGCAAGAGCTGTGAGACATTCCCAGGACAGAAGATTTTGCTTCTTTCTGTTTCGCTTCTTTAGCTCAGTGGTGAAGAGACAATGACAAATTTATGTTATTAAAAAATAAAAATCTTAAGCTATCTAGTCAGCCTTTCAGGCCTTCACACATTGTAGAAAGCCGTAGTGTTCCTCTATGAGTGGACCCAGGCACTTGTATTTGAAAGAAAGCATAATTTCTAGAAAGATCTCCATCATTTTGATTTGAACTCTTGAGGAGATAATAGATTCACTGGTTTGCATGGTAGTTTGTTCCAGTATTTAATCATGTTTGCTGTCAAAAGCATGTGCCTTATTTCCAATCTGACCTCATTTAACTTCCCATCATCATTTGTGTTTTGCTTTTCTTCACTAGCTTGAAGAGCTCTGCAGAAAATACTATTTTTAGCCCGTGAAAGTATTCATATATTGGAATTAAATCAATTAACTCCAGCAAAGGCTTTATTTCAATAAGCCACACTGCTTGACTCAGTTCTGCCACAGACCTCAAGCAGAATTCATTATTAACTCATTTTAATAATCTCTGACAGTCTCAGGGATCACAAGAAGGAGTATCTAAGGCTATTACAAAACTATGAACCAGGGCTGAAAGAACTTGAAATATAAAATGCAATTACACAGAAAACAGGTGCCCAAAACTGAAACGATGGTCTTGAGTAAAAATGATTATGGTTATTGTCTAGATGTAATGGTTCTCACCTCAGAGGAGGAATGGTGGTTGGATACCAGTCTCTACTCCAAAGTCAGATTTCATTTATTTATTTATTTAATTGCTTATTTTAATTGGAAATTACCCTTGGAACATGGAACAAAAACAATTTTTTCTTGACCGTTTAGATACCGCGACTTAATGCTTTATGATATCCAAAAGAAATACTCCAGCATGTGTATAAAAAGGGGGAGAATAGGTTGGAGCTGTAAGGATGATCTGTGGCCTCTTAAACGAAGCATACAGATTAGGCTCTGGCTAAGTGTCTGTCATTGGAAGTTCACATTGCAGCTGTTGCCATGAAATTTTTTTGTCAAAAAAAGCATGACATGTTTGTTAGGTGATTTTCCAAAAGAGAGAATACAAAGGATGTGTTGCTCCACCCAGCCAAGTCTGGCTAATGTCAGTATGCTTTACATGGGAATAGAGATTAAATATGGAGGCAGCAACAAATGTGAAAGTATAGCCTGTGAAACTGTGTGCTAGGAGCAATGGGTGATAGTGGGTGATAGTGGGGGTCTCTGTGTTCACCATGAGTTTAAAGATGCAAATAAAATATTCACTTTGAGCTGTAAAACTCAAAATAGCTTGGAACTTGTCTCATGGAGAATTTTTTTTTTTTCCCATCCCTCTCAGTCCCATGAAAGTCCTTCTGCACCACTTCTCTATCACTAAAAGTGATGGGAGCAGAGGTGGGGTGAATTGGTGGCTGAGGTCTCCTTGCAAACATTCTTTATATAGATCTCTTCGGTGGGATAGCTCTGAGGTAGAACTGAATATCTCTGGGAGGGCAGTATGGTGGGGCTCCTTAAGCTGTAATGGACACATGATCAACCTGGTCTGAAAGTTTAGGAGGAAGAAATGTTGCTTTTGATTAAGTTGATTTTTCAGTATTGGACACAGGTGTGGTTTTAGTTTTGTAATAAATTCTGAATGAATAAATGAAGTGGATTTTTTTTTTCCTGTAGGAAAGATTTTAAAAAAGAAAAAAAAAGTAAAAAAAAAAAAGTAAAAAAAAAAGTAAAAAAAAAAAGTAAAAAAAAACTTTTATTTTATTTATTTATTTTTTAAGATAGTTTCATGAAAACTTGTCTTCTAACATCCATACAATGGTTTCTGAAAGGTTATGGGTCCTGCCAAGTTAATTGCCAGGAAAGGGAGAAATTAATGGTGCAAGAGGTCACTGCATACTGCTGTGACAGCTGTGGTGCAGGGGAGATATCCCTTGTGCCCTCATTACCCTGTGAGCTGGTCTGGGACGGCCAAGCTGCTGAGAAACCATTAAAACACCTTTCAATTAACCGGGCTGTTAATGAAAAACGAGCTGTAAAGAAAGCATCTGGACTCACCTTGTGGGATGGAACATGCTGGGGTCTTCTTCCCACCCTTGTTTAAATGGAAAAAATGTTCAATTACAGCTCCTCGTATGCCCAAGTCCCTGCTCTTACCTTTCCCAGGAACAAGACCGAGGGGAAAGAGCTGGTGCCACTGTGAGTCTTGGTTTTGCCCATACAAAGTGACCCCAGAGATGGGGCTAGGGGTCCTGACTCCTGAAAGTAGCATTAGAGCATCGATATGGATCCATCTGGAAGGGACAATCATTCATATGAAGCACAATCACTCTGTGATTTATAAAAACTGAAAAACTGACAGCTTGTCACAATAGTCACTGTGAGGGAAAATGATTAGGAAGAGGGTGTTGTGTTTTATTATTTTAAGTAACTGATGAGTTAATTAAAATTATACTTAATATCCTGCTACTGTGAAAATATCCCTTAGCATATCCCATGTCACTGCTGTTGGGAGTGGGTTTTGCAATCAGAAGTCATTTCACACATATTTAATTTGTTTTAAAACCTTAGATTTTCAGCGAACCATCTGATATTTCTTTTTAGTTCCCTTGTTGTTATGTCACAATGGTGACACTTATTTTATTTTAGTATTGCAAAGCTGAAGGAGGAGCTGATTTCTAGACCTTCTAAAAATCCGTGCCCTGTGAAACAGGTTTGACAACATACTAAAAAAGAAAAAAAAATCAACATTAACATATTCATCAGGAAACAAAACAAAAAAAAAAATCACAAAAAATGCACCTTGGGCTGAGAGAGATCTGGGTCATGAGAAGAAGCATGAGTTGCATTTTACAGGGGATGTTGTCTAACCAACCCTGCACATTGCCGTCATTTTTACATAAAAGAGCTGAATGAATCAGTCTCTGGATGGCTCTGTAACTCTGACAGCCTTCACCTAAACAAGCGCTTAGTGGAAAATAGACCAAAAAAATAAAAATATAAGTTGGGGGGCGGTGGGGGGGGGGGGAGGGGGAGGGGGAGGGGAGGAGGAATTGGACCTTATCTATTAAAGTTACCTAAACCAATGACTAATTTTTTTTATTTAACCAGGGGAGGTAATGAAAGCATTCCATAAATAGCAACTCAACTGCAGTTTCAAGTGACTAGAGATATGAATATTGAATATTTACCCCTTCCCTCCCATCTGCTGACTGCTCCTCTGTTGTATTTTCCCCTCCTCCAGCAAAGCTCAGAGCTGGGGAAACCGCGAACACCTCATCATGTCACTGCCTTTGAGCAACACAAAAAGGAATCATGGGGAGGTTAATAAGTTGACTGTGCAATTATAACGCTTGCCGTGTACCACTGACGATGGTTAATGTGGTTATTTCCTGCTCCTCTGATCACTTCTCTGTGTGTTCGCCAAGTCGGCTGTGGAGCAGGGCTCTCCGCTGCCTGTGTTGCAGCTCAGCAGCGTGCAGCGACAGGCCCTTTGGCTACGAGCCACCATCGCTGTGCTGTGTGTTTGTCTAAACTCCTTGACTCCTGTAGCACTTAGGAAAAGGCAGATGAAGTTCTGCTAATGAGAGAAGGATTCGATATTTTTTTTCTGTGCTTTTCAAAATGTGCAAAGTACTGTGAAATAATCAGGAATGAATTGAAGCTGAGGACAGTGAGAGATATTTTCCCTGTATGTGCAAAAGCTGCTCTTTGAACTGCTCTGTGTCAGCTAGCACACACCTCTAAATGATATCACACCTAAGCTTTGTTCTCTCCCGAGTCTTAATATGAGCTTATAGTAGATACCTTGATAGGTATCAGTAGTTAACTGTAACTTTCTGGATGGTTATTACTAAAATTGTTTAATGGTATAAATTAATCAACCCTAACACCTGTTCACTGTCCTGCAAACAAACACTCTTGCAACACACATGGTCTTTACTAGAGTACAGGGTTAATGGTTGCGAATATCCACATGGAGCTTTGCAGAATGATGACTTCGGTACAGAACTATTATCCAGGTTGTCGATATTCTCTTTCCTTTAATGATTAAAAATGAGTACTTCAAAGCTGGCATAAACTGCCCTTGATGCAGTTGATTGTATGTTGCTTTTTGTAAGCTATGGAGTTCAGCTTGTTTGTTTAGAAAACATTGAAGTCAGCAGAGCTTATGGCGTGGAGATTGTCAGAGGAACTGAGGTATGAATTTCTGAAGAAGCAGCTGGCTGCTGTTTTCATTTATTTATTTATTTATTTTCTCTGTAGTGCACATAGGTAGAAATTAATAAGATGACATCAAAGTAAATTGAGTTTCTGCCAAAGCTTTTTCCTCTTAATGGGAAGAATCTAGCAAAGCCCTTGACATTGGCTAACTAGCTTGGCCAAGGAGCTACAATATCAAGGCAATTCGCCTTTATTATCCAAGCATACGTGCTTCAAAGGATATTAACCAGGTGTTTTGGCTTTACAGATCTTTCTTGTATGAACAATTCTGTTCTGTATGAACAAGAATCCCTGAAGATAGTGTTGTGAGGGAAAGCTGAATGCACTCATGATACCATGAAGTCATGGAGTAAAACTAGAAGACAGTGCATAAATAGTAGCTACTGTTCCTCTGAAAACAAATGCTACAACGGGGAATAACACTGCTGAGCCTTTAAGGTCATTGCACTTGGAAAAGGAACAGGCAGTGTAATTGCTGGGGTGACAAATAGCTGCCTCATATAGACAAATAGACCAAAGCAGGGATTTACCTACAGCAGACACAGGTGAAATTCCTCACTAAAGAATTATTCATGGTAATGAGCTGATTTGCCACATTCTTTATCTGGTCAACACAGGCTCAGACTTCTTTAGCAGACAATTTTGCTTGGGAATATAGTTATGCTAATGGGGATTTTGAGAGGGATAACACAGAAAGCCATCCGTGTCTAGGATAAGAAGTAGGAGATATAGGCCTGTGCTAAGACACAGTGAAGGTGCCCTCAGTCTCCAGTCTCCCAACCTGTTTAGATAACACTTTCCACTCACTGCTAATTGTCATTACAGAGGCTGGTAGCAGTAGTGAGAATTAGAAAACTGGTTCAGCTGGGATATGTGTTTATCAAGAATTAAAGGTCTAGAAAACCAGGAGGAATGAACCCACATCCAGCAGAGAGATAAGCTGAGGAGAGGACAGCTGTTTTATGAGCTGTTTAAACCAGCCAAAACTTCCCTCTCTAGGGCTTCAAATACCACTTTAAATGTGAAATTAGTTTAGCTGCTTCAGATATAAGCCATGTCTTGTCTTCCTCCTACAGCACCAACACTGTCCTGGGTGGTTGAGGGGCTCTTCTTTACAGTGCTACTACATGGTGTAAAGAGCTGATATTTGTAGGGCTTAAAATCATTAATCAACTTGAAATGAGAGCAGCCTCACCACTTTGTATAACATTTCTGACAGCTCTCTGATATCTGTGATCATACCCATCCTTCAGTGATATGGTTTTCTCTGGAATTTATTTGGCCTTTTTTGTTATTTTTGGTTTCTGAAGGCTGCATTCAGCTGATCAAATTTTGCCCAGCATACCTATTCTTTATGTTGTTTTACAATGAAAAGCATTATTTTTGTCATACTACAATTAATCATTTTTGTGCTTTGATGCCTCTTTTGTTAGCAAACCATAATGTAGGCATCGATATTTTTTAGCCAAAATGGTCACTTTTATAAAAATGTGCCCAATCCAGTGGTGACACACCTGAGATATCCCAGTTTTCATTAAGGACTGTGTAACAGCCTGTAAAAAAGCAAAGCCTGTATTTACCAAGAATCCATATGTTGCACTGTATTGGCTGTCTGGGGTCTCGTCTGGGGATTGCTGTGTGATTGCAGGTTCTGCTGCTCCCATCTGTGATTTATTTTAAAGATAATATTTACTGAGACAAGCCCAGCTCCTTTGAGCACACAGATTTGATGAGAGGTTCATTTGTGCGCTTTACTGATCAGTATGAATCATAGCACTGATGCATATAGGTACCTGTGCTATATATTTACTTTTTTCCAGGGGAAAGCTGATAAGCTATCCTAAAACAAAGTCACCCTGTACTTGTTTTAATGCAGGGTTTGTAGCACTTAGATGTGCCATTTTGGCATCCCAGCAGGACTGTCTCTGTTCTGGCACACAAATCATTTGGGGTAACCTCATTCACAGCTTTTCTCCTCCTTCTGAGGTATCTGAGTGGACGTTCATCAGTGAGCTTTGTCTCCTGTTGTACTTCAGCACATGGTTGTTTTACGGCTTGAGAGAAACCTTCTTTTGCTAAAAATTCAGACTGGAAATGGGGTTAAGAGCTAAGCTCAGGAAAGTGAAACAGGGGAATTTGGTTAATTCTTTGACTGGACAATAGATTTAACTGTAGACTCCAGACAAGTCCATTTGTGTCTTGTGTCATTCAAGATATCTTAGTACATTTGAACCCTTCAGATGGTACTGATAGATATAGCACAATGCCCACAGGAGAGCCTTGACTTCCTGCAGTGGGTGCTAGAGCTCAGGTGGGTAACGACATGCAATACTGCCTGCAGTGCAGCCTTGTGGGCAAGACACTTCAATCTCTGTCAACAACCCACAGCCAGTCAATGGAGTCAGTGGGTCTGGGGTAAAATCTCTCTCTTCTATGTCCCACAGCCTCACATCTGGGCAGGTAGCATACATCAATCTATAGGCTGTATTGACTAGCTTTTCAGTGGTTGTTATGGAGACCAGACAACTAATTTGGATGGATATCACTCTACTTGAAGACAACTAAAAGTGAGAAGAACCTACTCAATCTCCTTTTGCCTTTGCTTCCACAAGGCAAGCATGCTATTTTCCCAAGATTCACTGCCTATATAATTTATGTTTTAAATCCCCCAAAGTCAGGCATTTATTCTTGACCTTTTTTTTGTGGGTAACCAGCACAGCTGAGCAGAGGCCTACAGCTCCTGTGGCTGGACATTCAGAGGTGAATAATAGTAAATGGAGAGAGATACTGGCAGCATTTGTAAAAATGGATGAACTGGAATCTCATAAAAATGTCACACCAGAAAATAATCACGCTTATTCTAAAAAAAATTAAACCTTTTTTATTTGTATATTTATTTTTATATATAAAAGAAATACAAAAAAAAAAAAAAAAAGAACACAAACAAAATGTTGATTATGGCAATTCAGTTTTGTCAGCCCCCTCTGCCTGGGCTGCTGCCTCAGATCCACCGGGAGTGAGCAAAGTCCTCCGGTTATAATGTCCCTTTATGATTCCAGAATTATTGTTCTCATTAAGGATTTGCTTCTGTTTTTGCCTGTTAAGAGACTGTACAAGTCCTAATACAACAGCTGCTAATGAATACTGTCCAGTCAGTTTTCTTGGTTGTAAGATTAAAGGATTTGGTTGAACTCTTCCTAGAAGAAAATATGTTTTGATTTTTCCTTCCTGTTCACTGATACCTTTGACATAAATCTCTCCTCGGTAGTCGAAGGCAAATCCTCGGTCCTTCAGGATCAGATACGTTTCTTCAGGCACTTGTATTCTGTCACTAACTCCTGTGCTGTCCATTCGACTTGCTAAATTAACCGTTTTGCCCCAGATATCATATTGCGGTTTCTTAGCACCGATAACTCCTGCTACGACAGAGCCATGGCTAATCCCTATTACAAAAAAGAGAGAGAGGGAGAAAAAGAACATCCAGTCAGATGAAAATGACCAAAAACCATATTTGCCCTTCAGTACTATATGAAAGCTGGTTCACATATGCTTATCTCTAAGTTTAAGAAAAGGTGCATATAAAAAGAAAGTAAGAAAAAAAGTTCAGGAAAAGTAGAGAACAAAAGTTATATCCTCAGAACTATTTGACAGGGCGTCCATCACAGTGGAACTACAGTACTTACATGTCATCTGTATTCCATGTACTATTGCCAAAATTCCTGCAAAATTATTCTTAAGTAGTAGAAAGATCTTTCTGGCCCTGCACTTGTTGAAGGCAACCCTGTCAGTGCTATGCAATCCAGAAATGACATCCCTTACAAGTATGCTTCATGAAGTGAAAATACTGAAGTATTCCTATGAAGTTATTGGAAGACTATATCTTATGATATTGCTGCATAAATTTTGCAAGAAATAATATAAAAGTGAGTTTTGTTTTTTTTTTCCCCCTAAAATGGAGTTTTAAGAATAAGTTTTCTGGTAATGAAAGGCAACTTTGGGAAAAAGATCTTACATTTTTAGATTTTATTAAAAGACTATATACGCAAATACATACATATGTATAAATTGTTTATAGACATGGTCTCCAAAGACTGAGTTAGCACAAACAGTGATGACGCCACCCTCCATGCTGTGATTAATGAATACACTTCAGCTTTTCTAATGTTAAGATTGTCTGTAAAGGACATGTTTCTTCTGAGTGGAGTTGGTTTTTGCCAGTGATCCAGTCAGCATAAATAGTCATCTGATTTGCTTCTGCTATGTTGCATACGTTCAGGTCATCCCACCCTATTGATTTCATCCAGCATAACAGTTTACCCCTAACAGCAGTTTAGAGATGCTGCCACGGGGACAGATCAGGTTAGAACTGAAATTAAGATTTTGTGCAAAGCCAAAAGGCTTTGTGCACAAAAACTGTGCACAGAGTTTAGGGTAAGCTACTGTTCCCCTTTTTAATTTAAACCACATTTTAATTTTCACGCTTGTACTATGCTTACCAATGCGAAGCTCAAAGTTGTTAAAAGAATGTTTGTTGATCTCCTGTATACTTTCATTCAAAGCTATGGAGAAGTCAGCCAGAGCACACAAATGCCCCCATTTGTCTTCACATTGCTGAGGAATCATTAAAAACAACATTAGAAATGTTTTGCATTTGCCTGTAGAACAGCTCCCACCCATCCCCACCAAATGCAAAATATCTTACAGATTTGGAATCTGTAAGAACAGTCTAAATGTGCTAGATCAAAGGCAGATAGGGTATTATTAAAGTTAAATTAATGCTTCCCACTTATATTACAACACTTGTGAACCTGGATACAAGAAAGCTCACTGTGAAGTACATGTTTTTTTATATGGACAGATAGTGGTAAGACAAAGAGGAATGATGTTAAACCAGAAGTGTATATTTAGATTGGACGTTAGAAAGAAATTCTTCTTTCAGAGGGTGGTGAGGCACTGGAACAGGTTGCCCAGAGAAGCTGTGGATGCCCCACCCCTGGAGGTGTTCACGACCAGGCTGGATGGGGCTTTGGGCAGCCTGGTCTGGTAGGAGATGTCCCTGCCCAGGACAGAGGGGTTGGAACTGGGTGATCTTTAAGGACCCTTCCAACCCAAACCTTCCTATGATTCTATGAAGTACCAGAGAAATCCATTTCCTACCAATAATCCAAAAAGCAAAAATGGGAATTAACAATGCATATTGAAATCTATCTAATGCTGAGAAAAGAAGTATAAAGAGGATTGAGATTGGCCTGATAATGTTATGATGTCACCTCATCTATTCTGAAGCTGAGTAATTCTTTCATTAAAAAAAATTCCATAGGAATGAAGCATTGCAAGCACCACCTTGGATCACACAGTGCAGCCCTCTGACATTTTGATCATCCTCAGTATTTAAGCCAGATCATAAGAATCTCCCAAGCTTCCGCCTCTTCTGTTTACCTTCCATGTCCTCAGCTTTATTCAGTTCAGGGCATGTCATCTTCCCTCAGTAACCCTCACCTCTTAGATATTGATGCAGTCACATACATATATGTATGTAGATAAGTATATTTAAAATATAGATACAAATTTCATTAGGTTTTTATTGTTTAAAAAAGGATGAGTTAATCATTGGAAATGCAGTGAAGATTTTCTCACTTTGAATTTTTACCCTCATCAAGCCTAAGGAATTAGGAGCTGTGTGTCTGATGTTCAGTTCTTTGCTCATCTCTGCACATAAGCAATTTAAACTGGAACAAACAAACAAAAAAAGCCTTATGCATGCCTAGTTTTGTGGATTTCTAGCTGTCAGCATCACTTGTTACTCTGTAGGTGGGAGATGCTCAGCTAGTTACACTCCACATGTTTTATAATGTATTCTAAACAAACAATGGAAATTTTCTAGTTTATAAAGCTCAGTCTAATCTGGTTGCTGTTTTCTTGGCAGTTGAAATCAATGTAGGCAGATCTGATTCCCACTCTCCTGTTGATCTGGGGCAGCACACCCCTCTTCTGTGGTGTTCTTCCTCGTGGGGAGGCACCGGTTGCCAAGCAAGACAGACTTCAACAGCAGCCAACTTCTTGCTGGATGTATTTTAGAAACTCATTTTATTCCTTTGGAGACCCAATTTTCAGGCATATTATTGCATGTAGCAATGAATGGATTTCTCTCATCTGGCTCATCTGAAGTTCATGGCTATGACAGTGTATGTGTCTTCTGTGGCTAATTTTTTTGCACAGGTTGGTTTGCACCTCTGTAGGTGAGGGCAATGTGCAGACTTCTTGTTTTATAATGCTCTGACATGTCAGCTTTATTTTGATGTATAGATTATCATTCTGTCTGAAAATATGCAGCTATGTCCTTGTAATAAATGTTTAAATGAAGCCTTGCACTTACATAAGCATGCTGCTAGTGAACAGATCCTTTCTTTTCATACATTATTTCAAACTTCCAGTCAGATTCTGCTCTGAGTTACAGTGGTAACTTTAGAATATGTCCGAAGATATAGATAGACCTGCTCTAGATTCACATCAGTGTGATTGAAAGGAGATTTTTTTTCTCTCTGATAAACTCAAATTTGAAGAAAGAATCCATATGGTTCTTGTTCAGAGCACAAGATGGCATTTCAATTCATCAAGAAGTGCAACTGTTGTCTGCCAGAAGCCCCAAATGTCTATTTTCTTTTAGCATACACAGCTCTATGAACATCAAAAAGATAACTCTAATATTTTCTAATATGCATAGTGGGATCACACCAAAAGGCTTTGCTTCTTAAAGTAAACTATTCTCTTACCTGTTTTTCAGGTGACAATCCTGACACGGCCATGTACGTGCTGCCAATTGTTTTAATTTTTTCAATATCTTGAAATCTCTCTTCACCTAGTAACTAATACACATGTAAACCAAACAAAAACAAACAAACAAACAAAAACAAACAAAGAATGTGTAATTTTTATTGCAAAATGCTTGTACAGATATGGGAATGAATCTTTGTGTTCATGCTTTCTTCCAGTCATGGCACACAGTTTGCTCCATATTCTGGGACACATTGAGCTGTGGCTCTTTGCAACATCATCTATTTACAGAGTGCATTCAAGCTAAAGCCTGCTGTGCTCTGTAAAGCTGTTTGGTACATTTTGGAATGGATAATACAAGACATGCATATTCCAGCCTAACAAAAATGCAGATGAATCCCACATTTGCTGAGTTATAATCACAGAAAAGTAATGAAGACAAACTCTCTGTGTATGTGTGCTTGTATATAAGAACACGCAATCACATTAAAGTATTCCTAAATCTCTTTGGGAAGAATTCAGTTTGCTTAAATTAAGTGCTCTTATGGCAACGTTTCAGGTGATGAGGCCAGAATTAAAGGGAATTCAACCAATTAACCATTTAACCATGTTACATAGTCAGTGGATAAAGGTAGATGCCTCCAAAGAATTTCTATGAGAGATCAAGTCCTCACGCATGGCATGTTTCCCCCTGTTTTCTACCATGCCTGATGCCGGCATGTCCATTGGTTGTTCCATCTGCACTTTTGTTATGTATTTACCTCTTCTACAAAAAAAAAAATAATAAAAAAAATAATAATCATGGAACCAGGAGGAATTAGTAAACACCTGTATTGATGCTAAGAAGGAGTAGTAACAATAAATAAATAAATAAATAGATAGATAAAAAGCAAATTAAAAACAAACAAACAAACAAAAAAAAAACTAGCCAGATTAAGAATCCAGAAGAGAAAGAATAAATATTGTCTATCAACTAAAGCACTGGGTAGAGTGGGAATGTAAATCTGGTCCCTACTTCAAGCCCATCTTCACAGTAATAAAGACTTAAATAAAGACTTCACATTAAGTTGGGATCAGAGCCTGAGAGACCTACGCAGATTTCAGGTTGTGAACTCTACCAAAGACAGCAGAGCTTTATGTGGAAAGTGGACACGTCACCTCATCACAGGCTTTAAATATGTGTATTACTGAAGGTAACACCAAAAGACCCTAGGAAACTCCAAGATATGCGATGTAGTATCTAATAAATTCAAGCATCAGTATGGTTAGGCAGTCCTGGAAAACAACATCACCACCACCAAAACAAACAAATAAACAAACAAAAGCCAACAACCAAACCACTGGTACCAGGCAATGAATTTGAAACTTTCAGTTCTAAAGTTGGGTTTTAAATTTAAATAATAATAATAATAATAAAAAAATATCTGGAGAGGCAAAAAATTAATGAAGTTTTCCCCCTTCTTTTATACAGCGTCATGCATTCTTTTTCCATCTTGTGGGTTTGTTTCCTGTCAATTAAAAACTAAAGGGATTATTTCATTCAAAGGGAAAAGCATACCAAAGGCATAACATGAAATATCCCTGGCGATTGAAGTAACCACTGCATACGTCAGCCACAGTGTTAGGGGCTTGGAAGTGCTGCCGTTCATGTACAGATACAACACCATCTGTCTCTAATGGGAGGCCGCACAGCATCGCGCAGGGGACACACAGCCATATGGTTAATGGCTCCCTTCCAAGTCAGGAAAGTCCAAAAACTTGACCCGCTTCTCATTTTCTTTAAACTGCCAGAAAAACCCATTATCTGCATTTCCCTCCTACATGGGCAGCTCTTCCAACTGCTCTCTTAAAGAAAAAGAATGTTTCTCTTTTCTATGCTTTTGTGAGCAGCCTGAGAGCACCAGGTGTGTGGGCAAGGGGAGAAAATGGTCTTGATTAAAAACAGACTATGTTTTCATTTCACATGCTCACTGGAAACAACAGCAGAGAGCACAGTAACATAAAATGCATGATGAATATCTAAAATGACTATTTTTAAGGAGGAAAAAATTATTGTCTCTCAGGAAATTTAAAATAAATAAACTTATTTTCTTTCTTCTCATTCATTATTATTTATATATCTCTATTTTTTTTTCTTGCTTTATCTTGTTTATTAAACAACATCTTTCCTTCTTCAAATAATGGTTTATTTACCCATTACTTTCTTCACAGTATGACAGGATGATGGAATTTGTTATTGGGAAAAGGTATTCCCACTCAGTCTTAAGGCAACAGCTATTTGTTACAGGACTTTAAGTAGGCTTGCTAATTTACCAAGATAGTCCAGGAAACATTTTCAATCACTGCAATGTGGTTGGTATCTGAAAAGAAACTGAAGCTTAATCATTCAGCTCATGTACAGCTAAGGTCAGACCCTGTGGTATATGATTGCAGTAGAACATGTACAAAGTAGTAGAAAAGGAATGCTTCAGGACATGCCACACAACTGTAAAGTAATCAGCAAAGTCTGAAAGCAGGATCCTGCAGGCTGCCAAAAAACATGTTTGTGACAACATAGTATATTAGAATCTGTTTTTATAAACACTGTGCAAATCACTGCAGGATAAAGGAAAAAGGAGGGAAAGAGGGAAAAAGAACCCATGAACTAGTAAGCTCTTATTAAAGAACGAGTCCCAACTGTACCATCACTAAGATACACAAATGATAGATTAAATGACTAGAAAGACTATTACTTTACAGAAAAAAAGTCTGTCAAGACTCAGAATTATCAGGAGAAATGTTCTGGTATTATTTTTTGGTAACAACATTTCTAAGAATGGGAGTTTTGCCCTGTATGTGTCTTAAGACTTCAGACACTTATGAAAAATTACAAAAAAGAGTAATTATAAAAACAGATTCGTAATGTTCCTGTTTGTTTAAGTGTGAAATATTCCTTTCAGCACCTCTGGGCCTGGGTACAAAATAGGAAATAACTGTACCATGTAATGATGCTATGTGTCAAAAAAAAAAAAAAAAAAAAAAAAAAAAAGTGTCCTTTTGTCAGTCCAGAACCCAATATCTCCTGAAACATCTCCCATTCTGCCTCAATCAACAAGTTAGATACCTGGACAAGTTAGAAATCAACAAATTTGTGGGCCTTCAGGGAAAAAAAAATCCTAAGTAATGACTGTGCTTTGAGAAGACTTAGTCACCTGTTCCCCAATACTGACTTTTGGACCATGTTTCCCAGACTCCCTAAGAAAGAGTCAGTCACATCCTGAGTTGTCTGGGGACTCCTACCCTGCGCAGCTGCTGGTGGCACACATTGTAAGGCCACTGTTCACTACTTTTTGTTTGAATGTTTTTGACTCCCTAACACAGTTCCACTAAGTGCAAAACAAAATAGATATGGACAGTAAGCTTTGTGTTTTATTGTAACAAATAAATGCCTCTAAAATGAAGTGAAAATAACCCACCCTATCACATTTTTCAGACCAGGTCAATTTGGATTTTTACCACTGCTTTCATTCAGAAATATATTCCTAGCACTATGGATACAACATCCCTATTACTGTTACCTGTAAAAGGTAAGGTGGGGATTCACAGTGTAGAATCTAATTTGAGATTAGGAACTCAATTCACTTGTCTAAACATAGACATCTAGTGATATTTAGAGCATGCTTCCTGGTAAAACATCCAACAGATTTCTCTAGGATAGTATGAGTTTTCTGATGGTGTGGTATGGGACCTGCCAGTCCCATATGTCTTCCTGTCCTAAGAATTGTACATCCAGCTGTCCCTACAGAGTTATTCACATGAAGCTGAGGAACAATATTCATCCATGAAGGACATATGTTCTTTCATATATCTGCTCTGCTTTCAAGCTGCACGTCTGCATTTTGTTTCCAGGCCTGTGTTGAGACAGACAATCTTGGCAAGAAACATCATGAAAAGAAAGGCACAATGACATCATATAATGTCAGTCTATAGTTACGTGGAAACATTACTGCCCCTGAAACACTGGACTTGAAATGACTTCTGGTTCCATTTCCATGTCTAGGATTGCTCTCTTCACAGTGGTTCTGTCACCTTCCAGACTGCTTAGACAGAGTAAACTAATGGCATGACTACACTGGAAATAGGTTAGCTGTCAGCAGGGGATCACATAATTTCATTTACTGCTCATACGAAGAACATATCTATTATTCAACTAAACGTGTCTGGGACATAATGCAGTCCCTAATTAGGTCCTTTATTAATTACAGAACAGGTGTTGGGGACCTGAATGCACTATCACATTAAGGTTTTTGATGAAAATGTTGTCTTCAGTAATCACCTCAGCAGCAATGAAATTTTGCCGTGAAGATTATATGAACATGCATGAAAAGATATCTTAAATTAATTCATAGCAATAGGCTTTGCATTAAGTTTGAGCCATAATCATTTTAATCAGATCTGGAAAGAAAAACAAAACTATTAATCATGAAGCAAGCTGACAGCTGTGCAAGATCTCAGAGATAAGAATGAGATATTTATACCTATAAGGAAAGCAGATCAGGAGTTTAACAGGTGACAGAGATCTTCTCATAGGAGAGGAGGTTAGTTTTCTACTGAAATGCACAGGGATGCATCTGTGAATTCTTCTATTTCCTGCTGGCAATTTTAGTATTTGCTCAGCTGTACAAATTAACCCTCAATTTCATTGTGTCTCACAATTTGGTACATTTGACCCTCATCCAGCTTTCATGAGCTAACACTCTATGTAGTCTCCTAGTGTTCATCTTTTTCTCCAGTAGCTTCCTCTGAAGCCCTTGGAGATGTCTGTAGTTCAAAGCAAAGCAAAACAAAACAAACAAAAAAACCCCTTAGACTAGCTCCTCAAAGGGAGATCGGTACTTAAAGTAAGACTGAGATATTAATTAAGAAAAAAAAAATAATCTGTATGCTTAATCTATAGACAGAATCCTGGTATCCCTTCTTGTCATCTCTCAAAAACTCACATTTAATAATTTGTATTCTGATAAAGCCTTTTGAGTTGAGAGTCAAAATAATAAAAAGAAACAAACAGTAGTAGAAGCTGTTCTCATTTTTGCAAGGCACTACCTAAGTAGAGCTTTTCCCTATTCTGTTTAAGAAAATTGTTCTATGGTTACATCACTCATGTGGGATGTAAAATCTAGATCCAGATCATTTTGAAGGAATTAACTCATTCCTTCTGCTTTCTTGGAATGTGTCAATATCAACCTGACAAGACACTCTTCACTTCCCCACTTGATACTCTACCACAATACAGAAAAGAATTAAAAAAATTTTTTTGGATAAACAGAGATAAACAGAACATGAGATTCTAGGCTAGAATTTTTTTACTGTTCCTCAAAGATTACTTGCTATACACATGCCCAATCTCCTGCAATCCAGGTTAGTGCCAATTTTATGTTTCTCAGAAAAATTCTAAAAAGAATGTGTTTTTCCCATTTTCTCTGTAAATCTCTTTCCCATATGGAATATTCCAGTCCAGAACATAGATCCAATCTCACTTGTTCACCTTCTTGAACAGGACAGGATACCTATATAAATACTTTCTTTTTATGTCCTTTCCACACTTCTTTTCCTCTCCACCTCTGAATTCCTTAACAAAGCAAGCAGCTTAACCAATGTATTACTTACTTGACCAGACAAGTGACATCAGTAACAATGCCACCACCTTTCATTCTTTACCCAACAATAGATTAAAAGCTGTGTGCTTCACATTTAACTTGACACTGTTTTTAAAACCTTTAATGTTTATTGAGTCCATTCACTCATTGCCTTCAAAATAATACCTTTATAAATACCATTATTTAGATCATTATTTCCCAGAACTGCTGTAAATTTTCTCACCCTTTCTTCTGCAGAATAAAGGCATGTTCTACTTCTAGGTATGCTGGAGCAGACTAGTTTTAACAGCATACCTTTATATTCAAGTAACTATTGATTTCAGTTTTACTAGTCATTCAGACCAAAGTTTGGCAAGTTGAAATTAAAAAGCAAAATAGACAATTGTAATAGCAATTGGAGTTAAAATAAGAACAAAGAGAAAATTACTGGAAGAAAAATAGTAAATTTGATAACTTAGGATGAAGTATTTGGTGTTAGGGAACTCATCACCTAAGCACTACCAGATTTTCTCTAATCGCCAGTATTACCTCATCAAAGTCTGCAATGATCTCATTCAGCAAGCGCAGACATTCTACTCCTTGGTTATTCATCTCAGTCTGGGAATAGAAGTCAGCAAATCCAGGAATAGAAGCAAACATCACACCAACAGCATCATAAGACTGAGAGTACAATTCCTAAAAGAACATTGAAAAAAACAAGTTGGAATGGGAATATAGAGAAGAGAAAGTAATTGTCAGCAATTAAAATATGTTTCTTATTTTTTCCATGAATAGTACCTTAATAACTGAGGTTACCATTAAGTATATTGTGTAATTGACTAGTCAGGTTCAACAGGAGCAGGCTGACAGCTTTCATATTTTTATTATGGATTTTACGCAAGGTTTGACCTTTATTAGAAAACCTCTCTTTCTGCTTCTGAGGTCAGGAGACTACACCAGAAAAACTAAAAAAATAAAAAAGTAGAATTTCTGAATTGATATGAATTTATATGAGGAATCACTTGAAAGAATGAGGAATTAATTTGCAGGTATAGGTACCAGAGAATCAAATACTGTTAGGGAAGTAAAAGAAACCTAATGTTTATTATTTTTAAGATGTTTAAGTCTGTTTTACATGTTTGGAGCTACCAATATATTTCTAGATTAGTAGATTAACAAGGATAACAGGGATCAGGTGGGGTTGTTTTAAATGTTTAATATGAATTCTTTGAAAAGATTCTATTAATTACCTCATTTTCAAGTGGATAATTTATACTTTAGAAGGCTTTATAAGTTTGTCTACTCTTTGGTTCTCCTGTGGTTCTACCTGTGGTTCTCTTAAGGTGACTATGGAGCCATCTGGTTGCCTGGCTCTTGGAGAGGTTCCTGTTATTAAGGTTTGGAAGAAGGGAGAAACAGAAGCGAGGGTTATAATGGAGTTACTGGGGATAGAAAGTAGTTTATAAGGGACCAGACCTAAGAGGCTATAATGATAAAGTGTTCCCTGGCATAAACTTTCACTTATGGTACATATATATTTCACCCTGGTATTGAATGAACAATTTATATATGTATTTGTTCTTGTGAAAATACATGTGAAATACAGTCAGTTCTTTGAGACCAAACAATTTATTTTTATTTTTAGGAAACAAAAATGCCAAGGAATCTCCACAGTTCCTGGTATGCTTTCCTAGTGGATAACATACCACAGCCACACACATTCTCTCTCTCTCTCTTTTTTTTTTTTTTTTTTTTTTAATTTCAACTTCCAACCATTGGCTCTTCCTGTGTACTGGCAGCGCAAGGTCAAAAACTGGCATAGTGTAGCCCAGTGTCTGGGTACTTTTGTTTCTGTCCTGGGACTTCCCTTGATATTCTGGCATTGAGCAGTAGCTTCTCAATGCTCTTGCTAGTGTGCTTTAGGAAACGTTACCACTTTACTCTCATTATAAAAGGACTGGTCCCCATACACTTAATGTGAACACCTCAGGCTCCTATGCTCCATCATTCTGCTTCTCCCTATAAAAGCATCTTGAACCCTTGCCCTGCACTTTGGTATGCTTTTAATGCTATTGCTTATCTAGATTTTTTAGTAGTGTGTCCTCCAGAGAAAATAGAAAAATTCTACTAGTTTCCAAGTGCACTGCCAACCTCTTATTCAGGAAAAAAAAATAATAAAAGAGAGAGAGATTGATTACCATTTTACCCTTACACTTTCCTCCACTGAAGAACATCTACAGGGTCATGGAAGTCATATTCTAAGGATATTTCTGTTCTCTTTCACAGATATAGAAAAAAAGTAATACACGCTAGTTCATTGAGCCTTATGGAAAAAGAGACAATATGCACTTTAAGCACGTATGCAATCAGACATATACTTTCCTCAGATTTTGAAGATAGAAAACAATTGGCTCAGCCTTCAGCTGTTAGTTTTTTCTATTTTTGGTAAGAAGCATCAAGACAAAAATAATATATCCATGAGAAAATGCTTACAGTATACATTACAGGGAATAAATGTTTTGAGAGCAGAGAAATTAATTTAATGGCCAGACTTGAACAGCAGAATTGATTGTACTAAAATGTAGTAGATGTCACAGCCAGCCAACTCACACATAAATTATCCACGAGTATAGTCAATCTGGGAAACTGTCTTACAAAATGCAAAAGTGGTGGCACCGAATTCAATGGCAAATTATTGAAGCATCAGCAATGATCTGTGGGGCATCTGTTTGCTTCTGAAGATTATTATACATGTGAGTGTATGTGAATTGATGTGTAAGAGAGGACACATATTCCCTGAGAATCCATGATGGAGACATGACAAAACACTCTCATGGTTGGTATCAGGTCCGTTCTATTTGCAATGAAGTATTTTAGCCAGGTTTCGCACATATATTTTCTCATGTGCAATGTGGTGTTTTTATGACCACTTAATACCCACAGAGTGGGTATTCCTCAATAAGATGATTCCTATAGTTCCTTTCCTTGCAGGTTCTCACTATGTCACCTTTCCCTTGGTGTTATTTGAAATCACATATTCAGAACACAATGATTCCTCATTGTGTAGTGTAATTTGGCTGCCTACAACTATTTTCAAAATGTAGAATCAGAAAGAGGGAGACCTGAATGCATTTTACTACACAATGAATCTTGGTATGTCAGAGTTGGTAACTTTAATCTTGAAGCATTTGTTATGTCTTCATTGTTAAATATAATTCCAACATTAAATGAGAAAATCCCAATTTTATAATGCAATTGTCTTTATTCACAGATAATATTAAAATATGCATTTGCCTTATTTCAGATAAGGATTAAGTGATTTCCTGCTGTTTTCAGAATCAGATGCTGATCTTTCTTCTATCTCTTCAGCAATCCCTCTCCAAATTCTGGTTTAGGAATACACAGAAACTCCATCACCAGCAGACTTTTTACCACTTTTCCCTCAATCTGACAGACCTTCAGCACAATTAGCTTACACTTACAAAGCTTTTCTATGTGTATTGCAAGCATGCTATAGAAACAAAACTACAAGCTGTGTTTCTGAAATGGGTGCTTTGTTAATTGCACAGAGAAGGCAATTCAAAGCAAAGCAATATGAAATGGCAAATATGTTCTCTTGGGTCTGGAGATGCAGGAGGCTTGGGTCTACTGCTGCCTGTTGCACAGATTTCTTGCATAATAATTGGCAAGGCTGTAATAATACTTCTGCAATACTGGGCTATCTTAAATTTTCACATGTATTTTGTTAAATATCTGTAACTTTTTTAGGAATATTTGATTTTCATATACTCAAAAGTTGGGAGGGACCTTTGGAGGGTTCCATTAGAAGCAGGAACAATTTGGTCAAGTTTGTCATGGCCTTTGCCAAACTGAAAAGCTGAAGATTTTACAGTGAGGCTTTGATGAAATATCTGACCAGATCCCTGGACAAAATTTTTCTTTCATCTAAATGGGACTTTTTGTCCTGCAATTTGTGTCCATTGGATCTTGTCCTTCATATGAGAAGGGTTTGTGTTTGTCTTTTCTATAACCAACCAGTAAGTAGTTGAAGACAACAATAGGATTATCCTTCATCCTTTTCCTCTTAAGGCTGAACAAACCCAGTTCTCTTAGCCTCTTGTCATATGTCGTGGTGTCTGAAAATACTAATAATATTAGTGGCACTAAACTGAAATTGTTCTGCTAGGTCTATATGTCTTATACAGGGGATCCTAAAGCTGGAAACAGCACTCCATATGCAGACCTAGACATGTAGAACACAGAGAATACTAATTTCCCAATTTCCCTAACATTAAAACATGATTTTTTTTTTTAATTCACTGTTTATTTATTTATTTTTAAAATATGGACCAGATGCCAAATACAGGCAGTATTTTTGTACTGAGTACTATTGAGAATAGTGTAAAAACAATTCCCGAACAGGTCTGTTTTTCTTTTGCTAATTAAATGAAATTTTCAGAGGTAAAATTGATACCTACTTCATTATCCCGATCCTTCTCCAGAAAGTGACGGGCAACATGACTGGGTAAAATATTCCGTAGCATATTTTCATTGTGCTCCCTTAACTCCTTCATTTCATTGATTTCTTCTTTTGCTTGAACACGCCAGAGAAAATCCAGCCTTGCTGTATATTCAAGCTGTAATATCAGAAAGAAAAGAAGTGCAAAAATAAAACCCAACAAGATAAGAGTAGCTGTTGTATTGTCATCCTGGAAGGCTGCTCCTGCCATGTAATTTCTTCAACATTGCTGAAGATCTTTGACTCAGAAAGAATTTGATTTCATTGCCAGAAAAAATATCTTTTATTTGCCTTGTGTATTGTGAGTTCCTCAGAGAAATATTGGGACTAACAACATTTGTCATTACTGTTACGATTAGTGACTAGAAATTTTCAGAAAGTTATTTTCCTTTTAAACACCTTTCTATTATTTAAATAAAAACATAATGGGATCAGCCGGGAGATTAGTAATTAGAAGATATTGGTATGAAATAAATATGTTCTCCTTTTCATATATATATGAAAAGGGTTTCTTGAGGAAATAACAAATATGATTCCAAATACTTTTCAAAGCAACGTGTTTTACTTCTTACAGATGAGCATCTTTCAGCAAAACTAAATCCAAAAGTCCAAAACAGTGTCAAGGAGGACTTTCAAGTCTTTGGCACCAACATGAGATATTTCTGTTGTGGGGACATCCACTTGTATGTCTTTTAATTTTTTAAAAAGATAGTGAAAGATAAGCTATTGGCATTCCCTTGAATACTTATTCCTTGTTGTATTGGGGATACAGGGTCTGCACAGTAAGAATTTCAAACACAAACAGTGGCAGCGCCTGATACTGTCTAACCAAATTAGATGACTTTCAGTGTTGCATGTATATAGAACAAAACTAATATTCCTGCACAGCACAGTTTATATGTGAATACAAATATATATATATTTGTTGCATATTTATACATGTATATTTATATATATAAAAATGGCAGCTGTCTGATAGCTGGAGAACATGCAGAAACATCACATTTTTTGCCTGAGAGGCACGTCTCAATACATGGACAAGACCACAACTGCCAGAACTTTTGAGTTCATGGCACTGAAGGAGAGCTTTCAGAATTGAAGGCAGGTGATACTTTAGCTTGCACAAAGCCTGTACAAAAGCTGATTTATTAAGCTTCAACCTGATGGAAATATATCTCTCTCTGATGCAAAAGAATTATTTTTGAGACTTGAGATGTTTTAAACAGAGATAATAATCAAATACTCAGAAGAGGGTTGCATAACATCAGGAAATAAATGCATTTTCTAATTGGGAGAGACATCAAATGGATTGCCAACAGGTGCTGGGATAAGGACATAGCTGTGATATAATTCACATACCAAGGGGATGACTGCAGTGGGTGGGAATAACTAAGACAGGGTTCAGGCATTGGCTAGTGACTCACCTGCTCCATGTTTTTCACTGTTAGCAGTGACCAATGGTAGTTTTGAAGAATATACAAAAACATCTTGCAAGGGGGCTTACAGTTTGACTGTACTAGAGGAAGCTTTTCTTTGTAAAAACTAAAGATGAGTCTGACTTGATATAATCTCTCAAAGCTTGTATGCATTTTAGTAGTGATTTACATTCTCTCTAAATGCTATTGCCACCTTTAAAAACAGTCTCCTCTAATTTTCATATTTTGATCTTCCATCTTGTGATTGTTAATCTGACTCCTCTCCCCCCCTCCCCACAATAAATAAATAAATAATGTGTCAGAAAAATAAATATATGTTTAAGGCATTTTTTTCTGACATTTGGAGTTTCCTTTTCTTTTGCCTTGCTTTTGTGCTAAAAGAGAGAGCCCATACAAGATCATATCTGACTTTTATCTCTACTAGCTGACTGTGAAGGTAACATTGACTATAATTTTGCAAGAAGACCTTAAAGTATTTTACAGATTGGCTTGGAGCAGGAGCTGCTGGTGGATTCTAAGTTCTTTGATGCTTCAGACATCTAAAACCACTACAATGAGAGGTTTTCAAAAAGCTGCAATGCATTTTTTTGGGGGTATTTTTTTTTTTTCACATCTTTAAACCTAACTCAGAATAGCAACAGTTTATATTTATATTTTAAATAATTTCATTCTGGTTATTTATAATCTTATTATAGCAGAAAGTATTTTTCTTGTATCTTCACTGGTTGAGATGACACTGATAGTTCAGAGGTAAAAGGATGTCATACATCTGAGGTCTGAAAATAGTTTTAGGAAGATGTTCTGTTAAGTTCTGATAGTTGCTAAAACTAACAAAATTATAGGGTAGAATTTTGGGTTTAGAAATATGAGAACAGAACAGAAATAAAAATATATGACTGCAACTGTCTGATCTTGAAATGTTCAAGTTTTCTTGTCCTGCCATATATCCCCCATATGCACTCTTAATTTCAATACTGTGTGAAGAGAATAGAACAGATGTATTACACAGCAAGCCTAGCATTTCCTACGTCCTCTATTTCTAAACAACCCAATCTTTCTCCAGACAATTGCCATATGCAAGGAAAGGACAAGGTATGGATCAGTGTTTGAGAGACAGAATATTTTTTCATTTGAGAATGAGAAAGGAAAGAGTTTACATAACAAAAGGGCACATTCAACCACTGAAAATTGCCTAACTTCAAATAAAAAAAGCAAATAGCCTTTACTCACTAATTTAAAACCTGTGCATAGAAAGATTAATGAAGAGACCTGTAGCATAATATCAGAAGTAGATATGTATCTTCCTCTCTTTTTCTCTTTCAACTGTAAAAAACTCCTCTTCCTATTTCCTCATTCTTCCTTGTTTTCCCAAGCATGAAGAAGGTTAAGGGGGTCATGGTTTTTGCAGATAGATTGCTTTGTAGGAATGTCAGTTCTTCCTCCCTTCCCACAAGGCTTTGGAGAGCAAAGCTATATCTCTTACATTTAGAGGTTATTGTGTACAAAGCTGTCTCTGCCTGCCCTGTCAAAGTTCAAGTTGTCATTTGCACCAAAGATCTCCAGAAGCGGAAGAGCAACTGGTCAACATTTGCCTGCATGAGAACACATCTGCAATCTAAAAGAAACCAGAGATGGTCTTTGTCCTTTGCTTTATAAGGTCTAATTGGAGTGGAGGGAGGAGAAGGACTGAGCCATCTGTGGGCAGTTTTATTCCTTCTGCTTTTGTTAATTTTTTATTTTTATTTTTTATTTTTTTCAAAACCATGGTGGTAGGTTGCACTCTGGTTTAATAGGTTACTTATTTTTGTGTCTTTTCACAAGAGATGCATTTCCAAGAGAGAAGACTGTATGTGATATTGTATTTTGATAAGATTTTGAAAGATTTTATATATTATATTTAACTCATTAAAATGTTAAAGTGGTATATAAACACATTGTAAGTACAGAATGTGCAACCTCAAAATTGTCCACAATACTTCTTTAATGAACATTTTTTCAACTTTGGCTTGCAGAAATACTGTTGTAAAATGTGTACTACTCATCTTAAGAATATGTTTCTAGATGAAATTTGCTTTCTAATGAGGAATTATTCTATTTGGCTTGATGTCATAAATCGGTGATAGAACTATATATAATTACGGGTTTAGCACAAGAGAATGTCTCTATTTCTTGGTTGAAATACACGTAAGATTTTAAGACACTGACTTTGATTAGACATACTCACAGAACCTTTTCTTGATAAGAATCTAATTTAAAAGTCTATCTGCAAATGTAGGGATTAACTTTAAATCACACTGGATAAAGAATAGCAGAGAATTAGCTGTTCAGAAATTAAATACCCATAAGCTTGATTTTACAAAAGTAATCTCTTTTGCAAAAACACCTAGAATGAGGCATATCTTGAGCTATTCTAATTCTGCAGTTTTTAAGAAGTAAAGCTGTGCTGGAGGACAGCTTTATCAGATTTAATGAATTCTCCATCAGTTCAAACAATTGAAGAGGCTTTTTTAATGTGCTCTGGATCATTATAATTCTTTTTATAATTTATAATTCTTTTAATATATATATCATAGTTTGTATTTTTACAGATACTTTTATGTTATCTTTATAAAAGTAAATAAAACAGTGCAAGAAAATGTTCTCAGGCACTGTTTTTGGATTTTGTTAAACTGATAGATTAGCCCTATGAATCATTCGGGAGAACGTACAGAGGTAAGTACACATCAGGGACCATTTCCAAGGGCAGTTTGGGTATATCCACTCTGTTTTATGGGACAAGGAAGATTAACAGACTGGAAAAAGGCTGTGTTGTGCCAACAGGCCTCCAGGCTGGAGAACAGTTTCAAATACCCTCAATCAGTTTTTCATAAAATACAAATGTGTACACTCAGATTTTGATCCTGAAGAGCATTACTTGGGATTCTGTCTTAATTCTTACTCTGCCTTAATCAGTGTTTCTTCTAAATGCTTACTCTCGCTTTAGGAGATTGCCAACCCTTAGATTTGTATCTTTGCATATGCTAAGAATTTCCTAGCCTTCTCTTATTGCCTCACTCCAGTTAGGATCTACAAATGCTGGTATTAATCAGCCTAATCCTCTTCAGGGGAAAAACTTTAAGCAAGTTGAACATGCAGGACCATGTCTAAGGGCAATTGTCATTGATGCTTCCTTTAAAGTAGTAGTTCTGTTCATCTTTATGTGAACAGAAACTGCCTGAAGTCAGCATGCTTGATATGTAGTGCCATAGAGATTGTCAATCAGAAGCACTGCAAAGAAAACACCCTGCTTTAGATGTATTTTAGTGAATGTATTGGTTGATTATTATTTTGATACAGTAGTTTCTTGATTCCTCAAGTATCACCCTCATCTAAGTCCTTGTTATGATCTAGGTGAAAGCATTCCTGGAAGTGGTCCATGACCCAAAGTCGGTGTTGGTGCTTAGACTTCTATAACCTAAAATTTTCCTCAGTTCCTCAAGTGCAGTGTTTTTCTTCTATCAACATACTAAGTCATTTCAAGGGATTTTTATTATTTACTGATTTGTTATTCCCTTTCTTCATTTTGGTTTTATGCCTGCTCAAGTACACTGAAGTAGTCAGATAACACTAGAATTGAAAAAATACCTAAGATAAACAAAGTCCTATTTGTTCCTTCAACCTCTATCAACAACTACAATATAACTTGTCTATTGCTGAATATAATATTGCACATGTTCTTTAAGAATGCTAGGCAGTGTCAGATGTAGGCTTTCTTTAATCAGATTCTGCATATGGCTTATTAAATTGTTAAAGGTCATATGCTCAAGTGGATAAAAAGGCAGTTGGTATTTTGAAAGTAATTATTGTCACATCCTGCAATTGTAAGTGATATAGGGAATGGTTGAGGCAAATGTTTGCATTACCTGTTGACCATGATAAAATACAGCTAAAAGGAACATTGCCATCAGTAGTAAAGATGCCTCCTTTGTACCCAGGAAGTCTGTTCTGGAAAAATAAAATAAAATACAGTTATTGATTTGTCAGTGCTTGTTGTAATCATGCAGAAATTTCATTCTGTAATTCCCTTGTACTTTTTCTTGTTCATTAAAAAGTCTTCTACATTTGAACATTTAACTTAGAAATAATTAGTTCAGGAGGACAGGAGTGTAATTAGAGTGCTTGCTGTTTGGAAACAAATGTATTAAATAAATAAATTGTAGCCTACAGTAAGTACACAGAAGGTGATGATCTTTCTTTTTCAAATGTGATATGTAAGCTGTGTGCCAGTCATTCAACTTTCCTGGGAGCTTTATAAACAACAATGAACACAACAGCCCTTGCCATGTATAGGAGGTGGTATCTGCATAGGGAAAGATTTAGGCTGGATCTAGTAAAGGGAAGCTTCCAGAGTGTGACAGTAAAAGTCCAACAAAAGGGACTTGAGATAAAAAATGGACCCCAAGGCAGTTGCTGAAATTTAAATATACTTATACTGATTTTAATGAGACACAAAGAGGAGAGCATAGAGCATTTCCTGTCTTTGCCTATGACAGGAAATAAAGGAAATGTTTGTAGATAGTAGGGAAACAACGAAGATGAGTTAGGAAAGTGTTTTCTCCTGAATGGAATCAGAGATGCTGTGTGTGGAGCAATGGAGAAAGTGTGATGAAATATGGTGAAAAGAGCCCAGAACAGTTTAAGTAGATTTCAGATACAAAGAGGAATTACAATTATGTGAAAAGATGACGAACTGAAAAAGCAATTATCTCTACAGTGTCAGGGAGTTGTAGAGAGGCATGTTTCTCAGGGGGGAAAGACATGAATGGAGAGGTTGGGGAATTGGTAGGGCCAAGTTTATAATGAAACAAAAAGGAGAGGGAACAAAATTTGGAGCTGAATGGAAACAGTCCAACCTTAAATAATGCACAGCCCAAACCCTGAATCCATTTATGTAATTTTGAAAGAAAGATATATGATTCTTGCCAGAGGACTCCCATGACAACTAGAGCACACAGAAAGGTGGACCTTGGCAAGACTAAACCAAATAGAAACTTTCTTGGGAGTGAGGTAACTGAACTGACCTTGTCTGTCTGATGAAGAATTTAAATACTTTGAATTCAAGTGTTTTCCCATTTTGCAGTTGTATGAAATATGGCCTCCCTAGGATTCTGGAAGGACTCTGATACACTGGCTGAGGGCAGAAACCTCAAAGGTAATAATTCCAAATGCCTCTATTACTAGATATTGTAGTAATGTAGTTATAGCCCCAAATATATAAGACAGATGAGTTTTGTATTAAGTTGTAATACCTTTTATTCAACTATTTAGTATAGCTAAGAAAACAGTGAAGCTTCTGAAAACAGGGCCTTGAACCTTGTGCTCTCTAATGTCAGAGGTGAAACTCAAGTCCTTTTCCTGAGTGTGGAACATCTGAGCTGAGATGAGTCCAGTTCTCCTGGACTGTTGGTTGCTTTGAAGTATATTCCTGGCTGTTTCTTTCTCTGTGGAAAAGTCCCTGTAGAGTTTTATTTCCATGTGCAATAGAAACTGTTCTGAATCTGAAGATTTTCACACAAGCATACATTTTCTTTGCTGTGCTTAATTAGTGGAAAAAAAAATATGATCATGACATCATCAGACAATGACCATGATATCTACTTCTAGTTAATGCTCTTGGTCAGAGTATTATTTCCTTCCTGCCATTTGTTTTATTTGCTGGGCTCTGTCATGAATATACTATGTGTTATATGATTAGATAATAAGAGCATAACTAGGATTAGAAAAAGGAATTGCATCTCAAGCCATTAGTATTTTGGTACTGTAGGAAGCTAGTAAGGAAAGATATTTCTGCAAAGCCTTATTGTGTGTAAAGACATGGCTGTTGTGAGAACTACTTGCAGTGCAAATGGATGCTTTTCTATGCTTTTGCAGCTCTTCAGTTACAGGTTTTGCTGGCATGCACTTAAAAGCACAAGCAGCAGTACAAGCTGGTCGAGTACTACAGATTAAAGATGTATTTTTCTGAATGAGCTAAATCGCTGCTACTCTAGGTTCAGAGTTATTTAACACTTGGAGAAGTTCTAGCTGCAAATCGTGATGGATCTTCTGTCCTCCCACTGGCTCTTCAGCTCCTCTTTCTGACAAGAGAGTCTACAAAATGAGATCATCCCTGTATTCCTTATATCTTTAGCAACTGTATGCTATATTTTGAGATTTATATGGGTAAAACCCTGCCCCTAAAACACCAACTGTTTACTCTTGTTTTCTTAATTGGAGGCAAAAGTTTAAATCACTACTTCTGGAGTATTTAGGACTAGAAACAAGTGGTGTATATGCACTATAACATATTTTTGGCAACATGGATGGACTATGGGAGACTTAAGAGATAATCCCTTCTCAATATTTTATTTACTTTTCCTCATGAAATGAGTACTTAAATAAAAAGGTCTGAGAAAAAAAACAATCACATTAGAAATCTTGCTAGATTCGTCAATGCCTCTTGTAACCAACCCTATTTACTATTATGTTATCCAACATGTATATTCTCTGGTAAGACTTAACCTTTTACCTTGTTAAAAAACAGTTCCTAAAGGAAGCTGTGAACACTTACTCTCCATTGTGGTTAAAGTTGTCATATTGCAGAAAAAGTGAAGCATAGATGGTCTCAGTCAGCAGAGAATAGATCGCAATCATGATGAGAAGTACTGCCAGTTTTAGGACAGAGTTGAGACGAAGAAAGACTGCACAAGTCACCATTGCCAGCACACCAGTGAAGACAAAATACTGAAGAGAAAATGGCAGTCAATTACTTTTAGTGATTAGTGATTATACATTCACTTTGTTGATATTTGCATAAACAATCCAGTGACCAGAAGTATCAAAAACTATTGGTCTCGAATTTGGTGCTCTTGTAAGTCTTAGTATACAGGTTACTATAGAAACAAAGTGCTCATATAGAATGTTTAATTAAAACTTCTCTTGTTTTGCATGACACCTCCATATTAGCAGAAATCCTCTTTTGCACCTTTGTTGCATTTTCGTAGTATTAGAATGGAAAGGGCATCCTGTATAATAAAAAGAGGAAAGTGAGAAATGCTCTATGTATTAGCCGGCTAATGAAAAGTCAATAGTGGGAATCACTTCTATTCCTTTGATTCTAAACTTCCACAGGAGTCACATTAGTTAGGACAGGAGAATCATATTCCTGCTTTATCCTTTTCCCATGCTAACTGAAGAGAGGATAAAACCATAGGTTTGGGCGTTTATTACAATCATTTATTTCTTTATTTATTTATCTATGTATTTAATTATTTTTAATATTACAAGTCAAGCTGAGTTTCATTCTTCTCTTAAAATGTGATGCCTGGAAGTTTTATTCAGACTTCATTTTCTAATCTCATCATTGTCTCGTTTTTCTCAATGATCATGTTAAATGCAAACCATGAAGCTATAGAAAAACAATCACGGCCATAAGCTATTCAGATTTGAAATAGCAACATAAACACACATGGTCCACATGTAGCTTAAATTAACTCCTATCATACAGGCTTAGGAGAGACTGCAGCATTCAGTTTTCTGACTACACTTTTTTCTTTAGTATAGTTCCTCTGGGAAAGTGTGCACCTCTACAATTTGTGGTAATATCATGACACTGCCATATGAAATTCTAAGCAACATGCACATGACCAATCCATTGAATTTGCTATCAGATTGCTCATCACAGAGAGGAAATTTTTGTTTGTTTCAAATGGAAATTTAGAGTAACTTTTTTTTTTTTTTTTAATTGTGTTTTTTTATTTATTGATAAAAAATATTAGTCTCTTACATTAGCTTCCTAGGAATTAAGCAGTATGTTTTATTGAGTTGGTGCATTGGATCATTGCTGGATGTGTTTTCAATTATTTTTAAATACACAAGAGAGGCAGCAAAAGTTAAAAATTTGGGCAAATGAGATTCTGCTGCTTACAGAAAGGAAGCTGGAGGACTTAGTTTGGTAAAGCATTTAATAATGACTTGTCACTGATTTCATGCATGAACAAGGATATTACTAGCCAGAGAGGGTTTCCATTTTTCTTAATGACTTTTATTGAAAAAAAAAAAATCTTTTCTTGTACTAAAATGCAGGTCTTGTCACATCTCAGTGTCTCATGTCTACTCACATTTCAGCTGTCTGCTGAATGCTGTCCGCATATATACAGGCTGAACAGCAAGGACAATAAAAATCTTTATATCCTAAGATTTTTAGATTGAGATTCTGGTTGTAATGTTCTATTAGGCCATAAGATTGATTCATTCTGTAATCCATTTCTACTTTTTTCTGCCAGCCTATTGATAGATGACAAAGTTCAGCTTCACAGTCCTATTAAGGCACCTGACTCCACCACCACTATTTTAGTGGTCATAGATTTTAGTAGTTGCCATATAACTGCTGTAGAGCTATGCCTCAGATTCAAAAGTACCCTCAGAAATACCTCAGGATAGGAACAGATGTCTGCAAAAGATGCAGATGAACTGTTGAACGTCTGGTTCTTCAGGGGCACTGGTTTGTCAAAATCACACCATAGCTGTGAATAAAGGAAAGAAGGAAAAAAATAAATAAATCAGGGCTACATTGTGTGCTAGTGACTACATGCTTGTGTGGCTGTCCGGCTGGGTTCAGGGGTGGAACTGGTTGACCTGCTCCTCTCCATACTAGCTTCCTAACTTCCATCAAGGGCTAAATGGACAACATGAAGACAGAAAAGTGGGAATTAAAAGGAAAGGGGAAAGCTATTCACACTACAGGCATTTAGCATCTGGGTAGCCTTCCTATTCAATCCTATTCCTAAAGGTGAAAGATGAGCTCCTCCAGGAGTTTCAGAAGACTGACATTGGACTCTTAAGAACTATCAAGTGATAATGTCTATATTTTACTATGAATTATAGACAACATAATTATATCATGAGCATAAAATCAAACTGTATGTGTACACTTGCTTGAAGACAGGCTTTTCCTGCCATGATGTTATGGATGGAGTTATCCTTGTAGGAGTGGGAAAAAAGCCCATGGCATCATCCATGTGTCAAAGAATAACATGGTCCCAGAATTGTAAGTGAGACATCTAGAATGTAAGGGAATGAAAAATGGTTCATGATACAATGTTTTTGAGAATACTATCTAGGAGAATTTCAGAAAATACAACATTTTACTGTTATGACCTGCATTTATTTTAATAGTATTTCAGACTGGCTGTATTAAATATAAATACGACATCAGTGTTGAATCGTAATATATCATGGTCTTAGAACACAGGAAAAAAAATCATGAATGTTTTCATGTTTTGACAGTCAAAGCAGATGGAGTTTCCCATCACATATATTAATCCAATCTGGATGTTTATACTAGGTCATTTCATCAACCTGGTATGTACAAACTAGTTCCCTTGTCCCTCTTTCTAACAGTTAGATAGTTTGTTTAATGAAGCCCAATTGATTAACATTAAATTGTAATTAATTTTGAGCTTGGAACTCTCTTGTTTGTTCTTTCAGCAACTCAGTCATCTCTGAAGTGCAGCAACATTTTCTAGCTTTTCTGTACAGTCTTGCATGACAACGGATAAAGATAACTTCTGCAAACTCATGAGGTGTATAGCACCTCTCTACAAGGCAGTGTCATCTCTGGGTGCCTCTAAATAATATTAAGGATAATAATCTTCTTCTTTTTTTTTTTTTTTTCCTAATGTTTTAATGATAAGAATGTACTTGATATAGAGAATCACATATGCCCATCTGATGAAACCAAAAACTTTTGTTAGAATGTATCTGAGTCTTACTTCCCTCCAGCTGGCTGAATTTGAACTCAGTGTATGCACATAGCTGCAAGGCTGACCTTGCATTACCTGCTCTTAAGTCCACATTGGTCCCTACAGTGTTGCAGTCCACCATATGGAAACAAGTGGCTGCTTCATAGAAGTCACCTTTTTAGTGGTGTGCGGGAAGTAGATAAAGTATTATTAAGGCAGGTTTCATTTTCATATAAATTAATTATATATTATATAAATGCTGTGGTTTCTTGTAGAGGTCAGGTCCCAGTGCCTCAAATCACTGAATATAAGACAATAAATGTAACTATTTCTTGTCTTATAGAAGCCCACTGGCATAAGAGTAAAACCAATTACATTTCTTAAGACTATTTTTGGATTAGCCATCACACATGATTACAGTGGTCACAATCTTCAAAAATAATCCACAACAAACCATGAAGAAAATCTTGTTATCATAATATCGATAGAAATTTGGGTTTGGTTGCCTTGTTCCAAGAGCAGGATTCATTATACCAAAATCTTTCCTGACAGATATTTGTCAAACACGGTTTAAAAACCTCTACATTATACAACACACCTTAGTGATCTATGCTATAATGTAGCACTGTCCTTATCTTTAGGAAGTTTTCAGCCCTATTGAACTTCCTGTCATAGACCATATTTGTATTTTCTCAGTGGTGACATTCTTCTTTCTCCAAATGACTCTCCTATCAGTGACAGTGTGGTATCAGAAAGAAACCAAGACACATGTTCAGTTCTAGCATATTGGTAACCTGTACTGTTATAGTTGCTATTATTTCTATTGTCATTAAATGCTTTCTTGGTCTAATCTTAAGGTAATAAATATCTATGAAGAACAAAGTTCAGATGAAAAAGAACAGCTGCATCCATACCCAAAAGGTTCCTTAGAAGAAGGAGTTGTGATAAAAATGTTATTTTTTAATCTATCAGTGAGATATTTACTATCTTCTTGACTCAGGTTTCAATACCTGCCAGGTTGTCTGATACTATTATCTGCCTAATTCATGCAAAGCTGTCTCTTATTTCTAATGACATTTGGATAATCAGGGCTTTTTTGTATTTGCACCGGTGTTACTCCTTTACATGGTAAAAATGGCATGTCAGCCAGGCTGACAGTATTCAATTAGCAATAATTTTATCCATGCACAGTTGTGAAACAAAATTTGGTATATGCCTTTTCTCACAGATATGCTGATAAAATTTGGTCTAGATTTGTTATACCTGGGACTTAGTGGAGACATGTATGTTGGGAGACCAGTCAGACCATATTCCCAGTGTGGATAGTTGTCCTGGTTTCAGTTAGGACAGAGTTAATTTTCTTCCTAGTAGCTGGTAGAATGCTATGTTTTGGCTTAGGATGAGAAGAGTGCTGATAACACCCCGATGTTTTAATTGTTGCAGAGCAGTGCTTACACCAAGCCAAGGACGTCTCAGCTTCTTGCTCTGTCCTGCCAACGGGCAGGCTGGGGGTGCAGCAAGAGCTGGGAGGGGACAGACCCAGGACAGCTGACCCAAACTAGCCAAAGGGGTATTCCATACCATCTGACATCATGCTAAACAATATATAGGGGTGGCTAGCTGGGGGAGGGGGGCCGGACTGCTCAGGGTTAGGCTGGGCATCAGTCAGCGGGTGGTGAGCAATTGCATTGTGCATCACTTGTTTGTACACATTATTATTAGTAGTACTATTATCATCATTGTTATTATTATTATTATTGTTATTATTATTAATTTTATTATTATTTTCCTGTCTTAATAAACTGTCTTTATCTCAACTCACAGGCTTTACTTTCCCATTTCTCTCCCCCACCCCAGAGAGGGAGGGGGGAGGATGAGCGAACGGCTGTGTGGTGTTTAGCTGCCGGCCGGGTTAAACCACGACAATAGTGGAGAGAGGAAAATCTCTTTATTGGGAGTATGATTAAAAGACATCTTTGGGGATACCTGTTTTTCTGCACTGACTATAAAGGAAGCTGAGAGTGACCATGACCATAGCTTGATACTTCAGCTAAAGTGAATCTGGACTGAAGGGAGTTGTTAAAACCCCTTTAGGCTTTTAAACTTTTCTCCTATGCTGAGGTTACTGGCCCAACTTCACCTGCTCTATCCTTTCCCTATAGGTATTTTCTAGTTTTGTTCACCCTTCTCATTTTTTAGTAATCTAACTGATAGAACTGTGACATGAGGAATTTAATACCTATAAGCACTATGGACTAACGGTCTTTAAGAAAGTATATCAGAATGTCAGAAAATTGTGAATCATCCTCAAACCGTGGATATATTGAACAGAAAATGGCAGAAGGGTTTTAAAAATAGATGATCCTTATGAAGGAGAAATAATTACATATTTCAGAAAAACATAGTTTAAACAACAGTCTGAATTTCCTGAAGCTGTGGTACTTTGCCTTTTATATTTAAATTATATCTGGCTTATAAACACATTAGTTAGCAAGTCCTTTAGCAAGCTTAATAATTCATAAATCATATTTTCCTGTATAATAGACCTTGGTTCCCTATGAAGCTTACAATATTTATGATGGCTCCAAGAAAATTAATCAGAATAGATGCAAATATAATGACATTCCTGGCCAAGTAGGTCTCATTAATCCAGCAGCAAGTTTTCCGGAGCATTAAGGGTAAACATTTGTAATCCTCTGCTGTGGTGATTAGCACAAGAGCGGAGTGCAGCATAATCAGAATAGAAAATTGAATGACCATTGGTATCACCCTGGGAAGAAAAATAAGAAAACCCAACATTAAACCACATCACAATACCACTGCTAATAAAAATAAATGTGCAAACAGTTAACTCCAGGAAAAATCAGTTTTCATAAATCTGAGACAATTACTCCAGGAAAAAAGAAAAAAAAGAGAGAGAGCAAGAGAGGCAGAGACATGTTCTATAGATCTGTTACTGTTTCACTTGTTTTCTTGTTGAGAAACTGCTGTTGAAGAAATAAGCCAGGGAAATTGCTGCCATTGCCTCTGTCTGTCTATCTAGGGTCCACCTGTGTATGAAATGCTTCCCAACCCCAGTAGGCTAGTTTTCTATGGGCAGTTTGGAAGAGTGTTATTTTGTATACTGCACAACACAGGTGTCTTAAAATTATACTATATTTTCGGTCTCAAATTGTAAACTCAGAAATGACCAGTAAAACAATGTAGCCTGATTTCTGGCAGGCATGTCAGAATATGGTAATTACAGAAACGCAAGATTTTCCTAATTTTAATTAATAGTGGGTCAACTGTGGTTAAGAATGTCATCAATTTCAAAACAAATGAACAAACTGATCTACTCTTTCCATGAAAGACATTCAAAATATAAATCAGATGAAAATATGCTCTGAGGTCCAAACATTTTAAAATAAAACATGTCCTTTGGCATACTCTAAAAACTTCATTCGTGTGAATGTGATCCTTATCCAAGTATTGTTAAATGTGTACATTGAATAGACAATTAAATTCCTTTGAGTAAACCATTAAAACCAGAATTTCTTCTCATCAATCTTTCATTATATTTTTCTAAATTTGTTCCTTTTTTTCTTGCTTAAATCTGGGACATGAAGTCAATCAAGTAACTGACATGCCTGAGAAATGTGGTAAATTGTTTTAATTCACTGAGAACAAAGCACTCAGCATTTCATAAATCAAGTTTATTGTCCCTGTTTCTGCCAGTTATTGTCCTTTCAGATCTCTTTTCCCAAAGATTTTTATTTCAATTAAACCTATGCAAATTAAAAGTAACTCCACTGCTCCTGTAAAGTTCCCATCTCTTCACACTCCTTTCCCTTGCCTTTCTGCAATACAGAGTAATTAAGTACTTAAAATTTCTAGTAACCTAGTTGTATACATGCCTGTACTCTACAGTGATATAATTGTAATTTCTTACAGGAAAAAATCTTTGAAAGAGATTTAAAAGATATCAGAACATTCTGGAGAGACTTCTGCAATTCCAGGTGTCTAAGTGTAGGTGAGATGTACATAGGTGAGATGTACTCTGTTTCTTAAACCCTCTGTAACAGTAAGTTTTATCTTCAGATTCAGATTTGACTACACATCCACTATTCCTCATCTTGTCGAGTAAGGTATAACACTACCCTATGCTTGGGCCTTATTGCAAGACAAATTTAAGGATGCAGTGAAAATATCACTATAGCTTTTCTATCCTAGTTTGTCAGTATGTTTAGATCAGCCATATCCACTCCCTGAATCCAAGTAAGCTATATTTCAACTTACCTGGAATTGTCCTCAATTTCAGGCTATTCAGATTTGGATTTAGCAGAGTAAATTCTGAACTGGATCTAAGTTATGGCTTGTATGTGTAGGAGTCCATAAAAAAATAATAGCTCAATAGATAATAAAGAGAAAAGGTGTTATATATATAAGATTATAATGGTTTTTTTTTTGTTTGTTTGTTTTTGTTTGTTTTTGTTTTTTGTAGTACTAAATTACAAAACATTTTGAAATAATATATGAAAAATACCAAAATGGAATCTCTGTTCCCTAATGAACTGAAATAAAATGGTTTACACATTAATGTCCCTTGAGCTTCCATGTGGTAATATTAGTTTTGAAACTCTTCTCATGATGTACTAGCAGTACACAATGTTATCTTACATTTGTTTCAGCATTTCACTCTTACAAGTCTTTGCAAAAGTTTGTATGTGATGAACACAGAACACAGTGAAGCTTCCCAGAAATGTTCCATTCCTTTGGCAAGCTTATTCAGAATTTTGAAGGAAATAACAATATAGCCAGAGAAAACAAATTGTATTTGGGAAGAGAGAATAATGAAGAAAAATTGACTGGACCAGAAGCCACAGATTTCATCCTGTACAACTGAAAGTTTCGTCACAAGAATCTCAAGATTCACTGAAAGTCCCAATGACACCAAGCAGGCTATGTGACAATGCTTTGAGAACAGCTTCTGTCTGTGAAAATACACAGAAGGCCACTGATGTTTACTGTAAGAGAAAAATATGTTCATAGATACACTCAGGATATCCTTATGAATGGAGTACAGGAAAAAGGAGGTATGTGTGAAATCAACAGTCCTGGAGATAGAAGCCTTTTCTTCATGGAACTAGAAGTTCATGGACACTAAATATTCTATTTTTTCTCTCACTACTATATAGAGAGATGAGAAGTAGTACAGTTTCCATGAAAGAAGACTATACTGTGAAACAAACAAACAAAAAAACCCAACATTAATATGTTTAAGAGACAGCAATGTAGTCAAGGAAGAGACAATAAAGCCAGGAAAAAGCTGCACAATAGTCATGGAGAACTACAAGAGAGTCAAGAGAGCTCATCAAGAGAGCTATGTAGTTTAGGATATTCATCTCACTGCATAGCGGTCTCATATTTATTCAGCTGAAAGGCATTTTGAGGTCCGCTGACTGACTTGTTCTCCAGTGGTTATATTTTGAACCTAGGGCATGGACTCTGGGTTTCAAAAGTTTTGTGAAATAAACTCTTTTGGCTTCCTACACTACTACAATACTTTGCAGTAGCTAAATGACTGAGATCCTTTTTGGAACTGAGAGTTTCTATTAATGACTCAGATGTGGATAGACAGCCTATTCATGCATATGTGTCCAATACAGCAGACCTAAGCTGACCCAGCTTTAAATGAAACCAAAATAAAGCTTTCAAAAAGATTGAGGTCAAGACTCAAGATGTCAAAGCTGAGGACACAAAACATGAGTTCTTATTTTGGACTGTCACACTACAGATTTAAGACCAAATGTTATTGTATTATGGTACAATACAGGGAGCAGCTAGGGACCTAAGACTGGGATATCAATCCAAAATGCAATGCTACCTGCCTAGGCACCTGAGAAACCATGGCTTTGTATTTGTTTATAATAAATATGTAGGGAACAAGAATTCTTCTGTTGTAGCTATTCTGTTAGATATTAATGTGTTTGTCTTATCCAAGTCTGCTTATGATAAAAACAAAACTAAACTGTGCACGCCTAAGAAGTCCCAGAGAATCAGCCCAGTATCTGTGTAAAGATTATATTGGCAGCATGCTGATAGGATCAAATGCAGCCAAAGATATAACAGAGGTTATAAGAAAAGGAACAAGACATAATATGTTTCTAAGAACTTCTCTCATAAGTGCATGGGATAAATCCCCTTTTCATTGAAGAAGCAATTTAAGGCCAAATGATTTTTTTTTTTTTTTTTTCCAGGGGTCCCCTAATGTCAGTTTGAAATGAGCTTTTTGCCTTTCCTCTTCCTTCCACAGTCGTAAATCAAGAGTTGTGGAGCCAGAAGGAAAATTTATGTAAAACAAAGGATGCAGATGTTTTAAATGAATAACTTGAAAACTGTTTTGCTCCCCTCAGAAGAATAACCCAGTGAAAAACTGTCAGAAATAAGAGCAGCACAGAAATCTGCTCTAGTATGACCTGTTACCCATGTGAGCATATAGAAAGTTTATTGCAGGAGAAAAATCAAACTCCCAAGCCTTTCAGATGTAAAAGATGAATCACTGCAAAGTTGGCAATGTAACTTAATGGCTTCATAGAGGATAATTACAATAGAAATATGGCATTAATTTATGTCACTTAGAGTAATGACCCAATATTTCAAAGCATGAAAGCTACTGCAAAGATTCTTAAATTCTGTGAGGTACCTATCCTGTCAGGGGAAAGTATGAATGAATCCAGTATTTATCATGCAAGAGACATATATAAACTGAAATAAAATTCTGCAACTCCCCTACATAGTAGTAATAATAACAGAAAGATAAGTTAACTTTTATGTTAAGTAAAGTTAGTCTTTGTTCTCTTTGAAATTGCTTGGTGAAGTGCTGGATAAGGCCCTGGGCCTCCGTGATCTGCTGTGTGGCATCTCTGCTCATGGCAGGGGGTTGGAACTAGATGATCTTTAAGGTCATCCAACTAAAACAATTCTGTGATTCTATGATTACCTTCTTTAGCACACACAGACCTAGGCAACCTACGTGGGAAATTCTCTGAAGACCCTTAGTAAGATATACTTTATGATGATTTAAATAATGTTTCTTTTACCATGTTTCCAGAAATTCCCAAAAGACTCAGCTTAGCAAAATATTCAAACGCACTTAAACAAATACATAATTCCATCCCTGTACAACAAAGCACCAAATCATAAATTGAAAAGCTCTAAAATATGTTGATAGGGTAAGTTACCATGAGGGGTTTGAATTATACAGTTTGTTAGTTTTACCGTGCAAATGATATCCATGCTGTCCTCCTATGGTACTTCTCTGATATCTACTAGAAGTATAAACATAAGTGTTTAAGATTGTCTGAATCCAAATCCATTCATGTGCTTGTTCATGTGCTTATACTCATAAGTGGAATTGGTTTTTGAAGAGAAATTTTAGAAATCTGAACTTATCTGAACTTATTTCCTCATTCAATACATTTAAATAAATCTTCTTGCTCAAATCCCCTCATCCTTTTTCTTTTTATTTTTTCCCCACTTTGCTCAGCTTTTGAACACCCCTCATTTAACAGTTATATTTTATTAAGACTGAGAAATGAAACATGTTTCTGAAGTAAAGTATCAGAACTTGACAAAATGAAGACCAAAATTTGCCTTCTTAAATCTTTACAGTGGACTTCTGAAAGGACATCAGAACTACCACGAAGTACCTGTGTACTTACTCAGATCCTCTTTCTCAAAGGGATAATGGTAGTTAGTCTTTCCCCAAATATCTTCCCAGGTTCTATTAACCAACTTCTGAGGTGATCCTGGGGCCAAGGTTCCACAATTTTGTTCAAAAACCTCTGCTTATCTTATCTTGTAGGAAATAATATAGGAAATATCTAAAGTTTTTATTTATTTATTTATTTATTAGTGTTTTTTCTTTTTTTCTTTTTTTTTTTTTTTTTTTAATTAATTATATTTGCAGCCTGTTTAATATTCAGTGACAAAAAGGTCCAAAGAATTTGTGAAATACATGGGAAAACACAAATTACTGTGCAATATGGGAAATCAGAATGAGAGACAGCTGCAGGCATGGAAGCTATGTGACTCCTTCTCCTCTTATTCCAATGGCACTAGATACCGTCATGAGAATTAACAGAGATGAATTTGTGCAGATAGAAAAAATGTCATGTATTTTTGCTGGTATAGTAGTGATTGATATAGCAGCAGAAATAATTTTAGAAAACAGGTTCCATTAATAAGATCCATAAATCTTGTACATACTGAGAAAAAGCAAAAATAACAGCTACCAGAAGTGAAAAATTTTGAATGTGCATTGGGAGAAAGACTTTAGCCAAGCAAACAAACTTTCTTCTATTAGAGCAATATAGCACATAAGGAGCAGTGCAAGGTCAGACATTACTCTGTGTACATTCCCATCAAGGAACAACTATGGAATACATGGTATACCACTGCTGCAGAATGCAATTGCCAACCTGCATCCAATCACTGTTTTGTTATTCTGTGACATAAACATGGTGAACAAGTCCTTCTAAACATGATCCAAGATATATTGCTGGATGATTGTAACATAAGTTTGTTATTTCACATACGAGTAGTGCATTTTCAGTGTCATTCTCCAGGAAGCCATAAACTAATGTTCATCTGAGTGGTAGAAACCACTTGACAATTATGCTCATCTGGGCATTTCCATTTGAGCACTTTTTCAAAGACCAAATGGGATTAGAGGCTTGCTGGCTTTGCTATGATGTTAGAAAACTGACTGTACTTACATATAATCTTGTTTTGTTAAGTAGTAGGATAAACAGCCAATTGGTGGGCTTGACTATGTTATGCATGTGAACATATAGCTGTGAACAGCTGTGTCAGTTTCTTCACTTTGATAGGAACTTGTTGCTTGGTCAACCCCAGACAGAAGCAGAAGTGGGAAAAGGTCTACCAGATCGTTTGCTGCTGCTACGTCTTAAGGGCAAAAGATTGCTTCCCTCAGCTGGGTAATACATATCATTAGCAACAAAGCGCAACAGTACGACTTTCTAATGTAGCATGTAAGAAACAAAACCAAAACAATCACTGATTGTCACTTTGTAAAGAACAGTTTTAAGTCTAGATCATGTTTTACTTGAATGCAGAAAGCAGAAGACCATATCACGTCAAACTTTTGTGAGACAAAGTTCATACTTATCTCAGTGGGAATACTGCTTAAAAACATAATATTATAATGTCAATAGATACTACTGTCTATCACGTGAAAATGTGAAGTTTCAGAGAATGTGATACAAAAGCAAATAATAAAGAGGGGAGAGGAGGTAGGAGGAAGGGCAAAAATATTTCCAAAGAGTTTGGGGAACAAGCAGTTTATTGGCTCATTCCACATCTGCTAGCAATGTTATCCCATTATTTCCCCAAGAGTGCCTTCAGATATACAGCAATATATTTCTATATTTACCTGGAAGAAGGAAGTAAGCTTTGGATAGTGGTGATAAACACAAGAACAATAAATGCGCACACCAAGTTTGATTTGAATACTTCATCCCGCATTTGAGAATACTGGAATAAAAAGAAAAAAAAAAAAAAAAAAAAGAAGAGCAAATTAGCTGTTGACCCAGTGATTTCATAAAGACTGATGCATATGTGAGGTTTGGGGGAAGAGATAATAAATCAGCAATTCTGAATTTATTTTTTAAAATCCAAGAACAACAAATAAATCACAAATACGCTGGTAAAATACTTATTGAACATAAGTCTCTAATTTTCATTTGTACTACAAAATGGTTTTGTTGGCTGCCTCTTTTTCCAAGTTATTTGCATAAAACGAATGAATAGATAGCAGCTTCTGATGCTGAATATAGTACTAAATACATAATTGCTTCACCAAAGGAATTGTGGGTTCCTTCACCTGAAAGCAAACACAAAAGTAACCTGTGACTGTCTGCATGCATTATATTACAGAATTGTCTCTGTGCTTTCCATATTGATACCATTCTGCTTTCTTTTTTAATTATTTTAAATGCACCCAATTTGGGACATTCTGTAGCTAGTATGTAGGTTGTTATGTCTGGATCCTGATATTTCCAGTGGCTGTACAGAAACTTGTCAATGCGGGCATTTTCCAAGGAGAAAATGAGGGTATTATTATGTAAAAGATCATTTGAAGTGCATTATTACTATCATTTATTTTAAAGGTATTTTTTTTCCCAGCATATCAGACCACTGAAAATGCTAGCAAGCTCCCGTTTTATTGGAGTTACCCAGAAATGGAGTAACAGATACATCAATAAATCATTGCGGATTAGTAAATTGCAATGAATCAGATTAAGTGGAAATGTTGCCTGGATCTTCAGCTGATATTAAACACTGTTAATTTAATGAAACTCTAATCATTTATGGCAGATGAAGATTTGTCCATAGATGTATTTATCCTATAGAGATGACAACAAATTTTCTTCACCTAATGATCAATCCCATAAGAGCCTGTCTCAGTCATTTGTCTTCCTCTGAACAGTAACTCCATTTTATGTAATCTCTTTTGAGGGATCTGAGAGTTACATGTGCAGAAGAAAAGTAAACCAGAATCAAAGAAATATCTGATGTCAGAATATTTCTCCAGAAGTTTGAAAATAAAGCAAATTGCTGTTATAAATGCCAAAAGAGTTTTATAATTGAGAAAAATAAAAAGCAATTAAGAACTGTATCAGCAACATGCATTGAGAGGGTTCATATGTGTACTTCTGCATTTAATGCTAAACTGCTCTTGAAGGAAGATCTTGTCTATACTCATACAGACTATACAGACTCAAGCTTCTGAAATGGGAAAAAGGCTTCTCTCTTCCCTGCTTACATTTGCTTTGAGTAAGAGATGTGTTTGTTGATGCCTTTCATTTTGGATCCTCCTCTGCCATGATTATACCCTGTGTCTTCTGTTTTCAGAAGCAGTACCATTTTGACATGATTTTTGATGGTGCTCAAAGGCAACTCCACTTCATTTTTCTGCTGAAAGCACAGAGGCACTGACCCCAATTTCATGTGCAGGGAAACAGAACTGCATCAGTCTGCTTGAATAATGGACCTAGGCTTTTTTGGTTCTTGCACAAAAAGAACCAAAGGGAGAAAGAAAGGCACATTTCTTAAAATATTACATTAAATCCCAAATATTACTTAGGGAAATTATAGCAAATTAATTGAATGAAATACAGACATGGAATTGCTTGTTGTGTCAAGCATTATGTCAAAGGATGAATGCTGTGGTCTAATCAGTAATAATGTTGTGATGAGGCATTGTTATTGTCTCTGAAACAGCACAAACACCCATGATAAACGTAACACTTCTCTAACAACCTAGTCTTTTATAACTTGGAGAAGTCATTAAGAATAGATTAAGCCTCAAGACTCTTATATAAATATGGAAAGGCACGTAGCCTGCTGGAGCAAAATAGAGTGGTAAAAAGAGTCATGATGAGACGTACTCTGCAATCAAAGCTGTAGCTGCAATGTCACACAGGCCTACACAAACTGGCATGACTTGCTTATCGTGCAGCAGGAGCTCCTCCTTTATTCCCAAGGGACTTGAACCATTTGTCTTGAGCTTTGAGCTGTTGGATGGCACTGTTTATCCATGCTCAGCCAGCTAGCTGAAATTTGGCCCAAATAAATAAGGCCAAGTTTTCTCTGCCAAGTAAAGCTGCTCATTTTTTGAGGAAAAACTTTACTATGAGAGTGACCCAGCACTGATAGGTTGCCCAGAGAGATTGTGGAGTCTCCTTCCTTGGAAATATTCAACAGTTATCTGGACACAACCCTGGGTAATGTGCTCCAGGGGACCTTGTTGAGCAGGGAAGTTGGACTAGATGATTTCCAGAGATCCCTTCCAACCTTAACTATGCTTTGATTCTGTGATTCACCACCTCTCAGTTTTTCCCAGGGCTCCTTGGAAGGTGGGTGCTGGACATGCAATAGGCTGTATATGTTCACCTACAGCGTATGCACACTAAGTAGGAAGGTGGTTGGCTTTATGCTCATCATTGCTCTTTTGGATGAAAGGGGAGATAGCATTTTTTTGTTTTGTTTTGTTTTGTTTTTGCTTCCAGAGTGATGATGTTTGTGCTGCTGGAAAAGTTTCTGCAGCTTCTGCTGGGCAGGCACAGAAGAAGATGGAAACTCAAGGCAGGAAAAGGGATGGCTGAACTTCTGAAAAGAACAGAGTCTACATAGAGCTTGTTGTTTATCAATAACAGAAAAGAAGATGCTGAACAGGCTCAAAATTTGCCAAGTGTTCCTTACAGAGCTTCTTGGCTCTGCACTGGAAGTTTCTGGATCAAAGGAAAAAGGTGAAGCTTATTTCTGCAAGAATATGGGATGCAGCGTGGACAAGGTTTGTTTCCTAGTCATTTAACTTCTCACCCATCTGAACATTTTATACAGAGAAATTCAAATATTTAGGTCTAATTTTAACCTAAGATAACCTGTACTGAGAAATTCAAAGCTCTTTTCATGTTTTCAGTGTGCTCATCTCACAGAAAATACAGACACTTCACCTCTAAGCCCAGTCTTATTTATGATCTCAATACAAACACACATGAGAGCTTAGGATATCTTTATACAAATCTTTGCACTGAAAACTCTCCTTAACAAAAATTCTACCAGAATGCAACATTTCTTACCTTGTTTCTATGATTTATCTTCTCTGAAAATACATGCTACTGGTGTTACTAAGTCATTGTTATCATGGTAGAATATCTTAAGGACATCTTTTAATATTTGGAAATCAACTAAAGTAGGAGATTTTTCCCATGTGCCATTACATGTTTGAAAATCTTTAGTGTATTTTCATGCTACCATTATAAGTACTCTACAGTGATGACTCTTGCTCTATCTGTCTACATCCTATTTGTGAAAATTACCTCTAGCAAAATTGAGAGTGAATTAGTTTCTAAACGAGCCGTCAAGTGCTAATGAGTAAAATACAGGTTAATAATGACTAGTCCATTTGGAGAAAGAATCTATAAAATATACCAGGTGGGGATCTTGCACAAATCCCCTGAAAAATGTATTCTTACAAAGTTCATGTGGAAATATGCATATTGCCTGAGGGATATAACCCGTTCACTAATACAATCATTGCAGATTGCTGTGGAATCTACATTTATGCTATCACCAAGAAGGACATAAAAGCAATAAGATAAGAGAGGAATGGGAAGATGTATCACTGGCTTAAACTGTTGTCATCTACAAATGATTTAAACTGTTGCAAACTGGGAGCTGTGCTAGCTCCCATGGTAGTTCTGGGCATGATGTTTCCAGAAAATATATTTTTATATATATATATTACCATTTAAACCTCAAAAGAAGTAAATCAGCACTTTCAGTACTAGTGTAAATCTGCTGTCCACAATTTCTTTGCAATGAGAATAAGAATAAAAGAATAAGAATAAAAGTATAAGAAATGCAGGCAGGTGAAAAAGCTAGCATAAGTCCATTTGAGATCCATTCAAGCCATCCAAAAAGGCTTATGATCCCAATGCACAGTAGTCCTGTTACAAATGCAGGAGAAAGAAATATAGAGTATTGTTCATATGGTTACTCAGTTCTCTGTGGTTTCAGAGCATTAACACAATACTGACTGAACACCATTAATGCAACAGTGCATGGTGGGGAGATCCACTATGGGTACTCGTTCTACATATTGAATAACTGTGAGGTCTGCAGTGAGAAGTATTTGCAGGTAAAATAAATAAGTATTAGGCAGATACAAGTACTGCCCAAAATTGTGATGTCTAAATGTGAGGGTGCAATATTTTACATAAGATAAGTTCCTTTATTTCAGAGTTATATCTGACTTACAGCTGCTTCTGTGCTGAGCTGATGGTGACTGGCAGCAAATGGAAATGGCAGTGTCAGATGGGAGGCCAACAGACTTATACTCTTTTTGCTCAGCAACACTACAGGGAACACCTCATGAGGCTGATGTAGAAGGTCATGGTAAGCAGTTGCAAAATGTTAATGACTAGAAGAAAGCATAATTCCAGACTGAAAGGTTAGAGAGAACCTTTCATAGGTTCTTTCTAACAGAGAGACCAGAGGGGGGCTTCTAATCTGAGCTTCTTTTGCTTTCTGAATGGGCAAGAGGAGAAAGGAAGAAACTGATAGTAATATAAGACAATAGTAATATAATACAAATAGTAATATAAGACAACATGGAGTTGTCTTTGACAATTGTCTGTTGAAAACATTTCTCCTGTTGTTTTTTTCATGATTGTTTGTGTTCTATAGTTTAACACTAAGGCCATCAGGGCAACCTGTAACGACTGTATGGGCTAACAAGGAAGAAAGGGAATGACATTGTCTACATTGTCCCCTGTTATAGGCAGATGCATGTTACAAATACATGACCATAACGAGGAGTACATTGCAATTCATCTTTCCTTAACCCACATCATCCCTTTACATCCTAATGCAATCCTCAACTTTCTCTGAGCACACTCACGGTGTCTTTGCACACTCAATACAAGCAAGAAGTTTGCTGGCTGACAACTATTTAGTCATTAGAGGTGGGTGAACCAGAGCAACTAAAACAGTGTTGACATTACAAGAAATAAAACCAAAACTTATTTCTGTGCAGTGAAAAAAAATAATAAAAAAAATCAGCTCAATTCAGAGGACAGAAAGAGAAATAGGAAATACCTAGGGAAATACTGAATGAAAGGAAATATTGAACGGAAGAACTACTTTCCAAGTCTTTTAACATAGGGTGGCATTGGAAATATTACACTGAGAAGAAAATGTATCAAAACTGATAAAAATGTTGGCTTTTTAATAGACTTTTTGATATCCAGAAGTAATTAAAAACCTTATTAATATTTAAAATATGACCTATGAAATGTCATAGATTAGGGCATGGTTTTGCCCATTCTACCCCCCCCCTCCCTTGCCTAAATTGCATTTTAATGAAATTCTGACCTGACTGTCTACATTTTCCATAAGGATGTTAATCATAAAGTCCAAAATCACAAGAGAGTTGGGATTCTGAACATAGAATCTGATTTTGGGCAGTGTCCATTTGCTTCAGCCTATGTTAAGGACTTGTTTTTATTAAATAGCAATGTAAAGTGGGGTTCATCATTCAGTATCCATCACTCATCATTGCTTTACTCAGCAAGTTGGTTGTGACCAGGCTGTTTCTTCTTTTACACACACAAAAAAATCTAATACACGATCCCCCACCATCTTGATTATTCTGTTATATACAGACTTTTCTATCTTATCTTTTTACCTGTTGTCTTTAAAAGATTAAAGATTGCTCATGACTTTTAGACCTTTAAATGCTAATTAGCAGGATATCAGAAATCCTAAATTTAACTTCCTGCTCCAAAGCCTAATACTAGCGTTAATGTCTTTTTCATATAGCGTTTACAAACAGGTCTTGGACCAGAGCATGTGATCCAGAGAACCACAACAAAAGAAGCTTTCAACCACTATATCACAGTCATATTATTTATCTTATCAAGACTTTTGTCCCTGATAATTTTGGCTTCTTTTCTGGTACAGTGTCACTAGACAAGTAGGGAAATTTTCTTCATTGGCTGCTTTTGTCCTGCTAAGAGAGGTATGGTTTCAGCCACAGCCCTTTCTTTAGCTGTTGTTGAAATCTGGGTTCCTGACAGCTTTGCATAATAACTGCATTTTTTTGTGGCATTGGCACCTTGTGGGATTTTACCTTGTGTCTCAGAATCATAAATATACTCATGGGGAAATAGAATCTTTCCCTTTTTTAAGCAAAATAAATAAATAAATAAAATTCATTCTATAGGCTGCTTTTAAAATAAGGACTTTGATACACTTCAAGCAGACTTTTTCTTTTCCAGTGGTTTTCATGAAGTGATCACCATTAATACCACCCGAGGACTAGTCTCCTGTAAGTCAAGCAAAATAGTCTGTTTTCCAGTGGAAAAGTGATGGTGGTGTAGGCCTTCAGACTTGCAATTATTTTTTTGTTTTTATTTTCTTTTCAGTTTAAGTGCACATCATATCATAGGCCTGCTGTTACTGCATTTCAATAGCATGCAAGTCAATGAAATCATTTGAGATCTATGCAACACCTCTCCCACTCAGCTTGCAAGTAAAGTTTTCCCCCTGCCTTTCTCTTTTTAGCTTAAAGCTTATATATGAATGTGGACTAAAACAGAAATTAGTGAGATCATATTGCTGCTGAGAAGCAACAAAAACAAGAACAACATTTACCTCTTAAAAGCAGATGTTAAAAAGTGGTGTTTAAACCAAAGAGTTGACATTAATTTTGACTTGAAATAAACAGTGGCTGACTAGAGGAGACCAGATTGATTCTGCTAGTAAATGAGAGGCACATATCTACGTAAATATAGATACCTATTTTGAATAGAAGTGTCAGTATATTAATATGCTCAATCACCATTTGTGCCAAAGCAACCTGTCATATGATGGAAAACTGCTTGTACTACACAACAAATGAAATCTGCAAGTAGCTTTTATTGTTTTCAGAAGAAGAGTTTGCTCAATGTAGGCATTTTCCAGCAATGAAATATAATCACTGAAGCACTGTAACACCTGCATCATGACAGTGTCCATTATGACCTCTAGATCAGTCCCATCTTCTGAAAACTGAAACAAAATGAAAAAGAACAAAACCAGAAAAGAAACAATGCAAGCTAGAACCTAGAGCTTCTCTATTTCAGTGGACATTTATTGCAATTTGAGTAGCAAATAATTCAGCTACCAAGACCCAGCTACCTTGTGCTCCAGGCTGGAGTCTTTAAACATCAGTGAAAAAGGCTTGATATGCTCTCTTCTCAATTTATCGCCACTCCGTAAGTCGATGGTGTGCTCTATTCGCTTGTTAATTTCCTCAGGCCCAGACTGGACATGCAAAGCTTGTGCAAGATGGTTTGGAAGCAGATTTATTGAATTTCTTGTTAGGGCAGCCAGAGTCTAGGGGAAAGCACATGCAAACAGAATAAACCTGCTGGTCCCCTTGGGTTAAAATGCAATGTTTTAGATCATGTTGCATTGCAAACCATTACAGCATTCCATGCAATTCATTTGATGAAATCTACAGAAGTGTAAAATAATATGTCTGTTCCACTAAACACATACAGTACATTAAGGGGAGTACTTTAAAGTCCAGTTTAAACAGGCTACAAGGTTTGTTGTTGTACTGAATATTAGGAGTACAATCTCCTTTCCAGATTCTGATACATAATCATTAGATTATTAGATACATAGCATGCATAAGGGGAGTTCACACCAAAATCACAACAGGGCATTGAACTCAGTGGTGTGTTTTCACAACTTAGAATGGAAGCTACAGAAACAGAAGACACAAACAAAACATGAGTAACAATGTTTTTTTTGGTCTTAAAGTTACTGGATGTGTGCAGTTAAGGAACAGATCAATTGGGCAGAAGTGAAGAAGGTGCATTTCTGGTTACTTCAGCATGGCTTTTCAGATAATATGCTCTTCTTCACTACTG